>NC_080737.1:5237023-5524523 GCF_019097595.1 Hemibagrus wyckioides
TATTCCTAAGATGGAAGAAGGCTACCCGAGTGATATTATCTACATGAGCTTCGAATGAAAGACCAGAATCAATAATCACACCAAGATCTTTTACTGCTGGACAAGATGAAACCAAAAGACCAGCCACCGTTACTCTGTAATCAGAAAGCTCACTTCTAACTGCCTGTGGTCCTAATACAAGCACCTCTGTCTTGTCCAAACTAAGCAGGAGGAAGTTAGTGGCCATCCAATGTCTAATGTCCTTTACACATTCTTCTATCTTAATAAGCTGGTGTCTCTCATCTGACTTAGCTGAAACATATAGCTGTGTGTCATCTGCATAACAGTGGAAGCTAATACCATGTTTATGAATAATTGCACCAAGGGGTAACATATATAGGGAGAAAAGCAGTGTGCCTAAGACAGAACCTTGTGGAACACCGAACATAACCTTGGTATGCATGGAGAAGTCACCATCTAGATCTACAAACTGATAATGGTCAGTCAAATAAGACCTGAGCTGTTCCTTTAACACCAACAACATGTTCTAGTCTATGAAGTAGAACAGTGTGGTTAATGGTGTCAAAAGCTGCACTAAGATCGAGTAACACCAGTAGGGAGACACAACCCTGATCAGAAGCCAGTAACAGGTCATTTACCACTTTAACCAGTGCTGTCTCTGGCTATGATGAGGCCTAAATCCTGACTGATACATTTCATAAATGTTATTTCTATGCAGGTATGAACATAACTGCTGTGCTACAGCCTTTTCTAGGATCTTGGAGATAAAGGGCAGGTTTGATATCGGTCTATAGTTAGACAGCTGACAGGGGTCGAGGTCCGGTTTTTTAATCAAGGGTTTGATAACTGCTAGCTTAAAAGATTTAGGCACATAGCCAGTGCTTAGAGAAGAATTAATTATTTTTAGAAGGGGTTCGGTAGCTACTGGTAATATCTGTTTAAGGAAAGATGTGGGTAAAGGATCTAGGATGCAGGTAGAAGATTCTGAAGAAGAAATTTGTGAAATTAGATCAGGCTCTTGAAGTGGAGTGAAGCACTCTAAGCTCTGATCAGAAATAGCTATATTATCTAAAGGATTATCTATCAAATAATATGGTTTTAAATTAATAATCTGAATTCTTTGCCTGATATTGTCAATTTTTTCATTGAAAAAATTCATGAAGTCATTGCTGCTAAATGTAGATGGTGTGCACTTTTCTACAGTGGTTATACTCCTAGTTAGTTTTGCTACAGTACTAAATAAAAATTTTGGATTGTTTTTGTTATCTTCGATTAGGGCAGAGAGATACGCTGATCTAGCAGCACTAAGAGAGTTTTTGTATCTCAGAAGGCTTTCCTTCCACACAATCTGGAATACTGCTAATCTAGTTTGACGCCATTTATGCTCTAGTTTCCTAGCTGATTGTTTTAAAGCTCATGTGTGGTCGTTGTACCAGGGTGCTAGTTTCTTGTCTTTAATTTTTTTCCTTTTAAGTGGAGCTACTAGGGTGTTCCGAAATAATGACTCCAAGTAATCAGTCGCCTGGTCAAGTTCTGTAGGGTCAGAAGGTGAACCAATCATGTGTGATAATTCTGGGAGACTATCGGAAAATCTCTCTGCAGTAGCAGACGTAAATATACGCTTCATACGGTAACGTGGCAAGTTGCGCATCTCGTGACTAAGACGCATTCTAAATGAAACTAGATAATGATCTGAGATGGTTTCCGACTGTGGAAGTGACTATGTTTTCTATATTTAATCCGAATGTAAAAATGAGATCCAGACTGTGACCTCCATTATGAGTGGGTCCTATTACATTTTGATTAACACCTAATGAATCTAAGATGGATACAACTGCTGTTCTCAGAGGGTCTTCTGGCTTATCAAAATGAATGTTCATGTCTCCTACTATTAATGCTTTGTCTAAAGAAACAACAAGGTTTGAAGTAAAATCTCCAAATTCACTAAGGAATTCAGAGTATGGCCCTGGGGGTCTGTAAATAACAATTAGTGGAATTGACTCTGTGAACTTATTATTAGTACTTGCATACGTTAGGTTAGTATAAAGAACTTCGAATGTGTTGAACTGATGTCTGGGTTTTTGTGTGGCGCTTAGCTTATTATCATGAATAACTGCGACAGTGTGAGTCATGAGTCAAATGTAAGTGTAGGGAGCAAGGGTGGTGTTATCTAAGCCTAGACCACACTACGTGCCGCCACACATGACTAGCTAATTTGTTCTGAATGTTTTGAATACAGGTCTTGAGTACACTATGAATGCGCAGGTGCGTTTTAGTGGATTTTTTCCACAGAGCAGCTTCAGTAAATCAACTGACCACTCCGTCACTTTTTATTATACAGAAACGAGTAATATATCATTCGAAACTAAAGGGTCTGTTTTTATTTCTGTACACTCACAATAATAACAAATTTTACATTTTAAATAAATTATAAAATAAAGAAAGGCTAGGTTCCATACCTGCAGATGCTTCCTCAGGTTCGACATTGAAGTCTTTGATGTTGAAAGCACTTTAACAGCCAGCAAACAAATTTTGCCCTGAACTGTTATATTTGCCCCTTATTGGAATTTAGAATGAAATTTTTTTTAAATTTCCAGGACTGAAATGCATTTTTATCACTCGCCATGGTGGCAACACTCAGACAGTGTAGTAGCCTAAAGCTTTCAGCGGTAATATGGATTAACATAATTGGCAGACGCGCCGCAAATTCAAACCAGAGAACTAATCAAAATCATCAGAATAGCACCGCTTTAACAAACTCTAACAAATTAATATTTATTCAACATATACTAGTTTTTTAAAAGAAAATATTCAGTTGTAACTCTGTAACTCTGTAATCTTTAACATTTTCATAAGTAACTGTAATTTTAATAATTTTTCTAAGTAACTGTAACGAGTTACTGTTACATTTATTTTGTAATTAAGTTACGTAACGCCGTTACATGTAACTAGTTACTCCCCAACACTGTATAGATATACAGTATGATCATGAACTAAGAAGACAAAATAGGGGGCGGAGTTATCCATGTAGAAAGGGCGGGACTATCCCTCAGGCGTCTCAGATACTGTAATGAGGAGAAAACGAAAGAAATGTTCGACTGAAGCAGATCAACAGGTTAGAGAAAATATAAACAGGAGAGAAATATATTTGTAGATGCGGGAAAAGTTTAAACAGCGTGTCAAACATTTACTGTAATGAAATAAATACCGAACATGAGCCGCTCTGAAATGTGGAAACGCTTCAGCTAAAGCAGCAGATGTGTTTATATGAGGAACAAAGAAGGTAAGAGGAGTTAGCATCATGCTAAAGTACATAAACTAATCTTCCAAAATACAGTTTTGTCTAATTTATTACCATGTATTTATGTGAGTTTAGTTATTTAAAATGAAGACTTTCTTCTTCTGTGTGTGTGTGTGTGTGTGTTTAGGATTTTATTAGTTTGAATCTACAGAAAGAGATAAAAATGGCGACTGCAAGAAGTAAGTTATATTTGAAGGAATTAATTTATCAACATAATTTATTACATATTCAACTAATTGTGTGTGTGTGTGTGTGTGTGTTTCTACACAGATGAGTTTAAACTCATTGGTCCCAGTGGTACAGAGGAGTATAATCACTCTGCTGTCACTCTCTCGTGTCGTCTGTCTCCTGAAATCACTGCTGTTAACATGGAGATCCGGTGGTTTAAGGAGACAGACTGTGTTTGTGTTTATAAGAACAGAGAGGTGACAGAGGGGAGAGGTTACAGGGGCAGAGTGAGTCTGGACATTCAGGAGCTGGAGAGAGGAAACGTCTCCTTACAGCTGAGAGACTGTACATGGTCAGATGATGGAGATTACCTGTGTCAGGTCACTGATGGAGACAGAACACAGGAGATTACAGTAGAGATGAGAGGTAAGTGTTCCTGATCTCCACACTGCATAAACTCCACATCATCATCTGTGCTTCTCATCTCAGTACATGAAACACACACTCAGTATTCAGTGTGAGGTTCAGTATACAGGCTGCTAATGTGGAGTGAAGTTTATTTGAGTTGAATAAACAGTAACTCTGGTTTTCACTCTGATACACACCTGCACAAGAGCTTAAAAGCAGCAGCTTGTACGAATGTAAAGTAATTAGAGATTCAACTTTGCTGGCTCAATATCAATTTAAAGTGAAACAATCAGATACATTTTTACATCATAGAGGAAATTAAATTACACACTAAATGTCTTTAAATTGTTACAGTTTCTGGATATCCAGTAGAACAGACTAGATCACTGCTAAATACAGCACTGAGAACCAAACAACACACATTTAGATTAAATGTAGAGAAACACAACACAGTTTGGCTGATGATTGAGACTTTTGGTGTAAGAATATCTGGCTAGTGGCTAATGAGAGGTGTATAACAGTCCAGAGAACACAGATTAGCTAGTCATGTAGCTCCTGCTACTCATCTCCTGCTAACAGGCTGTGTACGTATTTCTCTACTTCTGTTAGTCTGTAAATGCATAGCTGAGACTAATATCAGGAGTTACAGGTTGTAGTGTTGGACTTCTTCCTCTCTTGTTTCAAAACTAGCACAGTAAGGTACAAACCTGGAGAACACAAACTGCATTGTCCTTGGAACTGTGTTGAAGATGAAATGAGAAGCTGCTGCTCAAGTGAAGGACTCACACTACAGTGTAGACTCTCATCTTTCATTAGTCGTGTTTACACACAAAGATTTTTACCAGTCTGAATGAATTCAGCCAGACTGCAGATTCCTAATGAACTATTTCTGTGTCCTAAAATGGACTATTTTCATTTATATACATGTTACATGTGATCTGATCCAAAGCTATCTTGGTGCTGGGAGCTCTAGGCTAGTGCTTCTGAATGATTACATCTTTTATCACCATGTTTTAAAATGAAAAGTCGCAATCAGGGAAGAATCGATATCACACAAACCCACTCACAATTATTTTAAACAGATTAAAATCTCTAACATGAGCTGTGTTTTCTGTACAACATGAAATATTACATGATTCAAACTCACATGTGCAGAACACACAAGCTGAATCCCATAAAGAAAATTATCACACCACTGACTGTCTATAAGGGTGGACATCATACCAGGGGTTTAAATATGAAGCCAAAATGCCTCTAACTCCCTCTAGTGGCTGTCTGCAGTACAATTATTAACCCCTCCAGTTCCCATGTTAGTGAATGGAACATGATCCAAACTTTCATTGAAGTTACAGCTCCACAGTCATTTTTATGAGCTCAGTTCAGCTTAATATCTCCTCCATATTTTTCCTACAATAAATGTGTTTTGTAAGAGTTATATGGTGATCATTAAAAGGGCAGGTTGATGAGGTTGACCAAGGCAGCTAACACTAACTCAAATTCATACTAATTTATTGAGTGTATGACTTTAGATAACACTAGCAGTAGCTTGGTAAGGTTAACCAGTCACTACTTTTTAAATGAACTGCACTGACAGAATGAGTGGAGAGTAAGAGCACTTCTCCATTCAGATGTGTAACTTACTGCAGCTCTCAGAGTTCCAGGAAAATCCTGGAGAGCAGCAACTGTTTTTCCTCAAGAAATAGTTTGTGGAGTGTAAATGTTGCTGCTGTTTATATTTTCAGTCAGTACATTACATTAACTACTTATACTCACATTACATTGATTTAAATGATGAACAATGTCAGCTAGCTAGCAACTGGTAGCTCAGTAATTCAGGAGACAAAGTTCTAAAGCTGAAGCTCAGCATTTTCACTTCATATGGAGTGTTTTATTCAACAGCTGATCACAGATCTGTGTTACTGCACTGAGAAAAACACCTCATGAACTATTTCATTATTTAAATATAAACTCTTTATAATATTTCAGTATCTGTTATATTTTATGAAAATAGTTAAAAATGTATCTGAACATCTTTGAAAGCACAGAGTGAAGATTGTTTATCAGCTGTTCTGACTGTAAATCATAAGTTTTTCTCTTTTTTTTCTCATTTTTGTATCTAATATTACATTTCTCTCTGTTTGTTTAATTTCAGCTTGCTGGGGCCAGCACCACAGATACTGCTAGCCTTTTGTTGACAGACCACAAAGCTGATGTCAGGGTAAAAGTGGTAAAAGTATAAGTGATCATCTGACTTTTCTGAAGAGGAAAGACCTTGCAGACTGTAACAGGACCGGTTGAAGTGAAAAGGATTCGCAAACTGATTTCTGCCTTATCATTTATTGTATCCATCACCATAACACATCCACATTGATAACAGACTATTACGGAGACAGGTAAGGAAAGTAAAAAAAATAAATAGTAATAAAATAAAAGCTCCAACTTCTCCAGCTGTATTCCACAGGTATTGTCTGAAGCCGCACTCTCGACGGTGTACAGAGAGACCTAACACATCCAATACTGAGAGAAATAAAACAGCTTAGAGCATATCAGTTCATATCCACCTTGTCCTTGACTATTTATATGAAGCCATGAGACTATTATTATTATTATTATTATTATTATTATTATTATTATTTATTTTATTTTTTACTGGTCTGTATCTTTTCTAACCCATGTTGTCCTAAGAAGCACAACTTCAGTTCATGAAATAAACATGTCTCTTGTATCTATGGTGGGATTTCTGGTTTATGTATTTTGATATAACCTTTACATACATCTTAATATTGCAGATGAATGATAATTTATTTTTAATGTAATGATTTGAAACGTTTAGATAAGAAGGCAAAATGTCAGTATTATAGAGGATTATTGTATTATTGTCAGTGGTATAGAGGAACTTTTCCCTAGCGAGAACACATATTTTATATATACATATTTACACACATACAAACACATAAGCATATACACTATTGTTACGTTCCACATGTGTTTTGTGTATATTATGTTTTTTTCCTCGCTCCTTTTGTGTTGTTTCTTACTCCGCTTCTAGGTCGGTGTTTATTGGCTGACTCAACTGTCAATCATTTTGACGTCATGACGCTCTGCCAATCCACTGATGCTCCGGCTGTATTTAAGGCCGTGACGTGATTGTGTGTGGGGTGCACCACGCCAGTGTACCTCGTGCTCCAACGTGGTCCACAAGTCTCGTGTTCAACACCGTGCTCTCCCGATGCTTAATGTGGGGTGGGGATGTTTTCCCTTAACGTGCCTAACCCTAGGCATGCTTCAAAACTTTGTGTTTGGAAAATGAGTACAGTACAGTAAAACGAATAGACCTGCAACAAGTGGAGATGAGCAAGGTAAGCACCAAAAGTTTTGGGATGCCTGCCTTTACCTGCACATCAACTTGAATGACATCCTATTCTTAAGCCGTACGGTCTAATATGGAGTTCTCCTGTTCTCCTTGCAGCTATAACAGCTTCAACTCTTTTAGGAAGGCTTTCCACAAGGTTTAGGAGTGTTTTATGGAATCTTCCAACATTGCTCTAGAAGCGCATTTGTGAGGTCAGGCACTCATGTTAGATGAGAAGGCCTGGCTCACAGTCTCTGCTCTAATTCATCACTCCAGAGAACAGCTCTGCACTGAAAAATGTACCAAGACATTCTTCAGAAAAAGATCTGCTGCCATCTACCAGGACCATGAAGATGAACCCAGCGTGGACATTTCAGCAAGACGGTGATCCCAAACACAAAGCCAAGTAAACTGGTTGCAGAGAAAGAAATTAAAGCTGCTAGAATGGCCCAGCCAATCACCTGACTTGAATCCAATTGAAAATCTATGGAAAGAACTAATGGTCAAAGTTCATAGAAGAGGCCCACGGACCCTTCAAGCTTTCAAGACTGTTTGTGTGAAAGAATGGGCCAAAATCACACCTGATCAATGTATGCAACTACTTTCTCCATACAAGCAGCATCCTGAAGCAGCAATTGAGTAAATGTTCAGAAACAGAACCAGAACGTTTGGGTCCCTCTTTAACTGTTAGCAGTAGGCTCTTTTTTCTTTTCTTCTCAAATTCACACATGACGTGTATAGTTGTATGTCATGTGTAGGATTATAGTTTCTAAGGTTCATGAGGTACTGTGAGGCCCTGGAACACTATTTAAAATTGTAACAAAAACTATTACATTAGAAAATTGTGGTATCCCTTATCCCTAGTGACGATTGTCTTTGCTGATTAATTCTTCTTATTGTTGATTATTAATAAAACCTTGCTTAAATGATATGGAGAAGGAGATCAAGATAAAGTGTAAAAAATAAAATTAGGGGTTTCTATCTTTTTTTTTTTTACCCCCCCATGCCAAGCTATTTGCTAGGCAAACGGCCAGACATGGGTGCTTGGTCAGGTGTGGCACTCACCCATTACAGGAGAGGTCACTTGGCGCTACCTCACCAAACACAATAATACAGTAGGACATGGACGCTATTTATGATACGAAGAAGAGAGCGACAACATCCTTCCATCCTTTAAACATTTCTACACAGACTCCTAGACATGGCGAGGACTAGTATTTCATTATTTTCTAAAGGAACGAATTTGAAATGGCATTTTTGAACGTATTTGTATCTTGGAGTATTCCATTGTGGGCGTGTCCCACTGCACCTACGGGTCTTTTAGTACAAGGGTTTGTTGATTGTGCTCTTTTCAGCCTTCTGTGTTCAGCAATGTGCTCTGTACATTTTAGTGTTTTGCTGACGTAATCATATGCCTGCTAGATGGCCCCAGTGATGCCAACTCGAAATCTGATTGGTTAATGGAACAGTTTCATTGCCATTTATTTTAATCTTCGGGCGCTTGCACTTTTAATTCTGCAGGCCTTACGGCCACGCAAACCATGATGTCAGCCAATCAGGTAAATACGCGATATAAGATAATAAATCACACACTGCAGGTGAACACACGTAACTTGAATGACATGACACTGGGCGCGCACGATTTGTTTGGCCAATTCGTCTGTTTCCGTGAGCGGGCTCATCGCCGTGAACGAACGGGACGGGCGGAGAACAACAGAAATGCGAGAGATTCGTTTAGCTCGCTATGGGCGTGGCCATCATTGTCTGTCAACCTTTTCAGCACAGGGTTTGGGGAAGAAAGATGTAGAAAGATCTAACAGGCCAATGTGATTGGCCGAAAGATTTACAGGGTGAGCTGTGATTAACCGGCTGACCCAGACTATCTTTCTTCATTCATAAATAATAATAAACAGGCAGACAACAGACACCCCCCATCCACACGACCCCTCCCCACTTTTCTAATGACACCTCTGGATGGAATTTGTGCATCTTATTAATTTTTTTTTAATTGCTTGAAAACAATACAGAGAATAGTGCACAACAACTGAACAAATATAATATCAGAATACAGCAAATGAAGGAAAGACAAAAAAGAAAGAAAACTAAACACAGTAATGAGAAAACACCACACAAACATACATGGGGGATACAATCAGATACAACTCAAACCAGAAGAAAGAGCAGGCCATCGAAAACTGCACTGTAATCAGTAAATCCCAACACAACGTCCTTCCAAAATAAAACACTGTCTTTATACATTTTAGATCTAAAAAGAAATCAAGTAAATCTTGCCAAAACATTGTTGTAAAAGAACAATTCCAAAATAGATGAACAACAGTTTCGTCAAAGGCGTCACACTGGAGAAAATATCACTTTTAAACTTTTTTAAGTCATGGTTTGCTGGATAAAATTTATGAATTATTTTGTAGGAAACTTTTTTAATGGGCAGAAAATGGTATGTGGAAGCATCCATACTTTCTTCCAGGAGATCCCTACTGCATTACTCCAGTAAGTAGTAACATATGGTAAGGGACAGTATCCTTCTAGAATAATGAGCGAATGGTTTTATTGTTGCTTTTGCCAGGAGAACTGAAGCACAGCTTACTAATGAAGTTATCAGTCAGGCTAAGGGAGGCTGGTAGTGATGAATGAGTACCCTTCAATAAGGTGAGAGCACCTGATGGAATAGCACCCATAACTATAGAAAATTCTTTTGGCGAGAAAGGAAACTGAAAATGATCAAGAAATTCTTTGTAGGAAAATAAGAGGCCTTGGGAATTACGTAACTGACTGAGCAATGGAATGTTCTTGTCAAACCAATTTTGGAAAAATATGGGTTTATTCTTATAAAGAACATTACTCTTCTTCTTCTTTCGGCTTTTCCCTTCAGAGGTCGCCACAGCGAATCATCTCTCTCCACCTATCCCTATCTTCTGCATCCTCAACACTTACACCCACTAGCTTCATATCCTCATTTATTCCATCCATATACCTCCTCTTTGGCCTTCCTCTTTTCCTCCTGCCTGGCAGCTCCATGTCCAACACTCTCCTACCAATATAGTCACTCTCCCTCCTCTGGACATGTCCAAACCATCTTAACCTGGCCTCTCTAACTTTGTCCCCCAAACATCCAACATGAGCTGTCCCTCTGATGTACTCGTTCCTAATCCTGTCCAACCGTGTCACTCCCAAAGAGAACCTCAACATCTTCAGCTCTGCTACCTCCAGCTCTGATTCCTGTCTCTGTCTCAGTGACACTGTCTCTAAACCATACAGCATGGCTGGTCTCACCACTGTCCTGTACACCTTCCCCTTGATTCTCGCTGAAATTTTTCTATCACACAGAACTCCTGACACCTTTCTCCACCCATTCCAACCTGCCTGCACTCGCTTCTTTACCTCTTTCCCACACTCTCCATTACTCTGGACTGTTGACCCCAAGTACTTAAACTCCTGTACCTTCTTCACGTCTTCACCCTGTAATCTTACTGTTCCACTTCCCTCCCTGTCATTCACACACATGTACTCAGTCTTACTACGACTGACTTTCATTCCTCTTCTCTCCAGCGCAAACCTCCACCTCTCCCGGTTTTCCTCCGCCTGCTCCCTGCTCTCACTACAGATCACAATGTTATCTGCACACATCATTGTCCAAGGAGACTCCTGTCTGACCTCCTCTGACAACTGGTCCATCACCATAGCAAACAGGAAGGGGCTCAGAGCCGATCCCTGATGCAGTCCCACCTCCTCTTTGAACTCCTCTGCCTGCCCTACAGCACACCTCACCACTGTCCTGCTCCTGTCATACATGTCCAGCACCACTCTGACATACTTCTCTGCTACTCCTGACTTCCTCATACAGTACCACAGCTCTTCTCTTGGCACCCTGTCATACGCTTTCTCCAAGTCTACAAACACACAGTGCAACTCCCTCTGACCATCCCTATACTTCTCCATCAACATTCTCAGAGCAAAAATTGCATCTGTTGTACTCTTTCTGGGCATGAAGCCATACTGCTGCTCACAAATTTCCACTACCTTCCTTAACCTAGCTTCCACTACTCTTTCCCATAGCTTCATTGTATGGCTCATCAACTTTATCCCCCTATAGTTGCTGCAACTCTGCACGTCACCCTTATTCTTAAAGATCGGCACTAATACACTTCTCCATTCCTCAGGCATCTTCTCACTCTCTAAAACCCTGTTAAACAGACTAGTTAAAAATTCTACTGCCACCTCTCCTAGACACTTCCAGACCTCCACTGGGATGTTGTCAGGACCAACTGCCGTTCCACTTTTCATCCTCTTCCTGACTTCATCCTTTCTAATCTTATCTACTTTCTGTTCCACAGAGTTCACCCCTTCTACTCTTTGTTCCCTCTCATTTTCCTCATTCATCAGCTCTTCAAAGTACTCCTTCCATCTCCTCTGTACACTCTCCTCACTTGTGAGCACCTTTCCATCTCCATCCTTAATAACTCTAACTTGCTGCACATCCTTCCCATCTCAATCCCTCTGCCTAGCTAACCTGTACAAGTCCTTCTCTCCTTCTCTAGTGTCAAAACGTAGTGTACAACTCATCATACGCCTTCTGCTTGGCCTTAGACCCCTCCCTCTTCACTCTGTGCTGTAACTCCTTGTATTCCTGTCTATTCTCTTCAGTCCTGTCCATGTCCCACTTCTTCTTGGCTAACCTCTTTCTCTGAATACTATCCTGAACTTCCTCATTCCACCACCAAGTCTCCTTATCTTCTTTCCTCCTTCCAGATGACACACCCAGCACCTTTCTTCCTGTCTCCCTGATCACTTCTGCTGTACACTCTCTCCCACTACCACTTTACAGTCACTAATCTCTTTCAGATTGCTTCTTCTACATAGGATGTAGTCTACCTGTGTGCTCCTACCTCCACTCTTGTAAGTCACTCTATGCTCCTCCCTCTTCTGAAAATAAGTGTTAACCACAGCCATGTCCATCCTCCTAGCAAAGTCCACTACCATCTGTCCTTCAAGGTTCCTTTCCTTAACTCTTTCCTTAAAATTTGCCCATCACCTCCTCATCACCTGTGTTCCCCTCACCAACATGTCCATTAAAATCTGCTCCTATCACCACTCTCTCACCTGTTGGAATACTTTCTATCACCTCATCTAATTCACTCCAGAATCTCTTTCTCCTCTACTGTAACTCACAACCTACCTGTGGGGCATAACCACTATCAACATTCAACATCACCCCTTCAATCTCCAACTTCAGACTCATCACCCTGTCTGACACACTCATCACCTCCAGAACATTCCTCACAAACTCCTCCTTCAGGACCACACCTACCCCTTTTCTCTTACTATCCACACCATAATAAAACAGCTTGGATCCTGCTCCTATACTATGAGCTTTGCTCCCCTTCCACCTGGTCTCCTGTACACACAGTATATCCACCTTCCTTCTCTCCATCATATCAGCCAGCTCTCTACCTTTCCCTGTCATAGTACCAACATTCAGAGTTCCTATTCTCAGTGATACACTCTTACCTTTCCTCTTCTCTCTCTGTCCACGCACTCTCCTTCCTCCTCTACTTCTTCGACCAACAGTAGCCCAATTTCCACCAGTGCCGTGTAGGTCAACGGCGCCAATGGCAGTCATTGTTAACCCGAGCCTCGACCAATCTGGTATGAAATTTAGAGTACTGACGATTCGCATGGTTAAATTTGGCAATGTTTTACGCCGGATGCCCTTCCTGAAGCAACCCTCTCTATTTATCCGGGCTTGGGACCGGCACAGAAGTCACTGGACTGTGACAGTTCGAGGTTTTGGATACTCTCAGAGAAAACTTTTAAAAGAAAAGGGGCAAGAATGTATGTGAATTGTTTATAAAATTCTGCAGAGATGCCATCATTACCAGGTGATTTAATACACTTCAGAGATTTTATAGCATCAACAACCTCTTCCAGGAGTATGTTCTCATCACAGCATTCTTTATCTACATCACTGATGCACTTATTTTATTCCAGAGATTTTAAAAATTGAGGAGAAAAATCAGGACAATAACTAGATTTATAAAGATTAGAATAAAAATTATGAACAAACTGAGAAATAATGAGGGATTCATCAGCAACAAGACTGTTATTATCAAGATGATGAACTGTTACATTGACCTTGGTGTCTTTCCAGATTAAAAAAATATGAGGTTTTTTGTTCCCCCTTTTCCAACCATTTAGCTCTTGACCTGACAAAGGCCCCTTCTGCTTTCCGCTTATAAATTTCATCCAGTTTATGATGGTCACTTAAATGCATTTTTTCTTCAGGTGACACACTATCGAGAGATATCATGGAAAGAGAGGTCACTTCAGATACAACTTGCCCCTCCAAAGCTTTGTTAAATTTAGTTAAAGAGCTACCATAGGCCAAAAATGCCCTCCTTCTATACCAGATCCTAGTGAAAGAAAATTATATTTTCAAGTTCTGGTTTAACATGTCCTATATGAGTTATTCATTTTCCAAAAGGAAGCATATCGAGCAGTTACAGAATCAGAAGAATTAATATTTATAGAGATTGCCTTGTGGTCTGTTAGGGGAGTAACAAGTATTTCAACAGACACATTCTCTTTTGAGAAGCTCCCAGAGATTAACCAGAAATCTATTCAAAACTCTTTGGTGCCACTTGCATGACTCCACGTGTAAGCAGTGTGATGAGTCTTTCTCCAAATATCAGATAGATTGTACTTCTGCATGAAATTCTTCAAGAGTTTGACTGCTTAGGAGGCGATCCATCAACTAGATCATTCAGAGTGATATTAATATTATAGTCTCCCCCAATAAGTAAATAAGCATTTGGATTAGGGCTGAAACAATTCCTCGAGTAACTCAAGTAATGTGAATAAAGAAAATCCTTGAGGCAAATTAGTTTTATTCGTTTAGTCCATTTACTGTAACTACACACAGAGAAGATTCAGGCCGAAGAAAACAGCAAAAAGTTTTCAAAAAGTTTGGGATCATTTCAAACTAAAACAGACAGAAAACTCTGTAGAGTGTGATTACTGTAAGACTGAACTGGTGTAGTATAACACTACAAGTTCCATACTTCAACATCTCAACCACGGGGAAGTCAGTTTGATATTCGGACATTAGACTTTCGGAAGCTGTATTTTAGGGACCGTCGACAAATATAAATCAGTGAAGACATATTTTGGGAAAACAACAGGTGAACCTCGTGCGGGTTACCGTTTAGATTATTTTGGTACTAGTTTGGGGTCACAGGGTCACATGACCTAGAAGGTATTGAAGGGAAAGTTTTTTTTAAATTAAAAAAATAAATAAATAATTGCAAATTAATTCACATGATGCACAATTAATACTATCTATTAATTAAATTATTATTAATAAATTAACAAAAGCAGCATGCAATGACGCATGGCATATGCATATTTAAGAAGAAATTAGAATAACTGGGGCACGGTGCCAGGTACACACACACACCAGTATGTAGAGAGACATTTAAGAGGGTTTATTCTCCAAATAACTCAAATTTCATGTTACAGAAAAATGAGTTAAGAAATTTGATGTGGATGGACTCTTATTCTTGTTCCAAGTTTCCTTCCTGTCCACTAATTTTTGCCGCATATAAAAGCCACAAAGTCTTCCAGGAAGACAGTAAAGGCTTATGTCCTGCTTGAGCTTGGAGTTAGACAGAAACGTCAAAGTTAACAACATACATGCAATGTTTAGGTATTATTATTATTATTATTATTATTATTATTATTATTATTATGTTTTAGGTTATACTATTTTTACCTTCTTTTGAAGTAATTAAGTATTTTTATTTATATATTTGTATTTGCATTTTGAATTTCAATTAAATGCACTAAATGGGTTTAGATTTTATTTTCATTTTTGTAAATAGGTAACACCTTAGTTGTTCATTTTAAGAGACCTGTCTTATTTTCTCTTGCATATTTAGTATTCCTCTTTAATAAAGAAAAAATACTTCTTATCCTATTACTCAACTGATCAATGAAGTAATCGGTAGAATACTTGATTACTAAAATAATCGATAGCTGCAGCCCTAATGTGGATATTTCTGAAACCAAAACAATAGTCTGTCGTCTAAGGACATATGAAGTTTTGCATTTTCAGAATTGCAATTGTACCCATAAATGTTAACCAAATTAAAGATCTGATCATTCAGACGTAAAAGTAAACATAAATAAAAAGTGTTGCAAACAATGCAGTGAAAAAGAGAAAAATAGCGAGGAAACAAACACAAGCAAATACGTAGCTCTTCTGAGCCGCATCACTTACTACAAGGAACAAACACACAAGCCCTTAAATTAAAGTGTCCTGAGTCAATAGTCTCAAAGTAATAATGCTGCTCTCAGCAGCAAAGGAATACAGTGTATAAATTATATATATTTATTCAATATTTATTCAATAGCTTCTAGGTCATGTGACCCTATGACCCCAAAACTAGTACCAAAATAATCTACTTGGTCATCCCTACAATGGACACCATTTGCTATCCCAAAATATGTCTTCATTGATTTTTATTTATTTGTTTATTTTCTTTATTTAGTCCTTTCTAATTTAAAAAAAAAACAAGTATTTTTTTCCTCATGATTAAACAGTGTTTTAGTGTTATTACTCAGTGCTCTTCTTAAAAACACAAACAGCATTTCCATATTTTTTTTTCTGGCTGTTTGAAGCTGCAAAGTGTCCATTCCCACACACTGTGCATAGCTATCTATCTATCTATCTATCTATCTATCTATCTATCTATCTATCTATCTATCTGTCTTATAATAATTAAGACAGATAGATAGATAGATAGATAGATAGATAGATAGATAGATAGTGATAGATAGATAGATAGATAGATAGATAGATAGATAGATAGATAGATAGATAGATAGATAGATAGTAGAAGGAATAGTGATTTTTTAAATAAAAAAAATAAATAATTACAAATTATTTCACATGATACATAATTAATACTAGCTATTAATTAAATTATTATTAATAAATTAGAATGGACAGACAGATGTTAATGGCCTGCACACGTACATTTTTATCATTGTTTTCCAAAACACCGTCCAGCCTCCAATTCCACCGTCTGGAATAGGACTCCATCTCCCCATCCGCTGTTCAGCCCTTCAACCGACTTCTCCAGCGCCACCACACGGACATCTACTCCATACAACTTCTCTTCCATCTCTGTCATTTTAGCAAAACCATATCAACTTTCTTATTCAAATCGAATATTCAGATCTTATTCAAAACCTTCAGTGTTTCCACTCAGCAGCTTTTCAGTTATCACTTCTCTCGTGTATCACTTGTGATAAGGCCCTGACCATGTCCAAATCTGGGCTGGACCTGAAAGAAGCAGGACTTTTCTTTTTAGCCGCAGGAGACTCAACTGGAGACTCCGACAAATCCGAGGACTCCTTCTCATCCAGGTTTATATCCATGTGTCCACCTTCAGCAGACTGGCCGTAGGCGTGGTCACTGCTAAACGCCGCGGTGTTAGCAGGATTATCCTGACTGAAGGATGGATTTAAATGACGATTTCTTTTCCTTTCCATCATATCCATATGGCTCCAGCAGCCATCTTGACCCAAAACCCCCTCCACCCCCCCCGGGAGGTTTGAGCATTTCTGACGTCACCGAAGGTGATGACGGAGAGAAGGAGATTCAGAGTTGACTTTTTTTTTACTGAAGGCTGTTTAACCTAGTTTAGCGGTTTATCGAGTTAACCGTGCTACGATGCTACATTTAATAAGTTTAACTGGTGCGGGAATTTATTATTTTATGAAGAAGCGAAGAGATGGAGAGAAAACAGCGGAGCACACGGACACACCGGACCCCGAGGGTAGGACATCTCTCTCTCTCTCTCTCTCTCTCTCTCTCTCACACACACACACACACACACACTGCTGAGTTCTGTCCGTTTTTAACACACCACGTTAGTAAAAGTGTTCCAGTCCTCGATGAGCCGAGTGCATGTAAGACTCTAAGCAGTAATGAGTGTATATCATGGAGACCGCGATGTTCTGCTTGTTTGTATTTAGACCCAGTACAGACGGGCTCTTTGCTGGATCCAGGCTTGAAGTGTGGGGATGAAACACAGACGGACAGCGCTGTTCCTCAGGTACTGACCAAACCACCATCACATCCATCTCCACTTCTACACCTCAGTAAAACACTCCGTTATGGTCACTTCAGGGACTCCAGCAGGCGATAGCTATTAGCTAGGTAGCTACATTAGCTTAGCTGTTAGCCTGGATTAGCGTTTATGTGCAGTATGTAACGAGACTCATTATCACCAGAAACAAACAGTTTTTAATCAAATGTTGGTTATCATTTATTTTTAAAAGAAAAAAAAGTTAAAAAGTTATTTGTAGTTCTTGCCAGCTGTATAAACTAGCAGACTGTTAGAGAGAGAGAGAGAGAGAGAGAGAGAGAGAAAGAGAGAGACAGGCTTAATGTTAATGTTTAATGTTAAGAAAATTCCGTTTTTTCTTCATTTCTACAATATATTATCAGCATTTCTACACAGTGTCATAATGAACATGGATCTAGCTCATATTCAGTAAGCTGGAGAAACAGAAATAATCATAGTGTAGAAATAATTGTACATGTGCTGATAATAATAAACATGAGCTTCCCAACACAGTCCTGTATTTCTGTTTAATAAAATACTCAATTATCTAACGAACAATTTTACATTAGCATACTGTATCCTGTTTTTAGAAAATTTATATATAAATATTTCTGTGTCTTGGTAAAAAACAAATGTTTCCATAAATATTCAGAATTTGTCATTACATCTTTTCAGAACATTTGATCATCTTTTCATCTGGTGTGTTCATTGTGTTCTGTTTCCCTGAGTTCTTTGTCAATCCTCAAAATGTCTGAAGGTGTGTGTAAAAGTAGATGATAAACATTACAGGGGTCTGTAAGCGAGGCTGAGGAGAAGAGTCAGAAGGGGGAGGTGTCCGGTTCTCTGCTGGACAGTGAGAGGTCCATCCTGGAGGAGCAAGTGAGGGAGGTGGAGGAAGTGCTGTGTGAGGCAGAGCGAGAGAGTGAGAGAAAACACAAGGTGAGAGAGAAAAGACTCACAGTGACAGGACTTTTTAAAATAACATGAGGAAGAAATAAATCCTTTATATAACGCTCCCATGTCCGGTCTTGGTGTGTGATGTGTGTGCACGATTCGTCTGTACAACACCAGAAAGGGGCGGAGCCTCTGTCAGTTATATTGGAATGAAATTTAAACTGGTTTATTGGGTTCATTTGAGTTTATCAAAGAGAGAGAGAGAGAGAGAGAGTAATAGCTGGATTTTGGGCTGATTTTTCCCCGTATCAGATGTGATAGTCTCCTCTTGTTCTCAGTGGAGGAACAGCCTCTCTGATGGCTCAGCACAGTTTGGCCCTTGCTGTTTTTAAGACCGTCTTGTCCTTGAGTCTCAGGACTTCAGCAGCGGCCGCACCTTTGCAGTAATCTATGGCTTCTGGTTGCAGCATGTGGTGATGGTCTTGGAGACGATCACATCATCAATGCACTTGTCGATGTAGCTGGTCATTGATGCCATGTACTTGTCCAAGGTGATAGAGTCACCCTTGGTTGCATCCTACCTGAACATGTTCCAGTCAGTGCACTGGAAACAGTCCTGAAGAGCGGAGATAGCTCCTGCTGGCCAGGTTTTCACCTGTTTCAGAACCGGTTTAGAGTGACTGACGAGCGGTCTGTATGCTGGAATTAGAATGACAGGGATGTGGTCCGAGTAGCCGAGGTGGGGGTTGGACTCCACATGGTATGCTCCGGGGAATGTTTGTGTAAACAAGATCCAGCCCCTCTCGTTGAACAGTCCGCATGCTAATGGAATTTAGGGTGCAATGATTTGAGATTTGCATGGTTGAAATCTCTGGCTATAATAAACAGTCCAGCGGGGTGAGCATTCTGAAGATCGCTAATAGCCCCATAAAGTTCACATAGAGCCTACGTAGGATTATCGTGGTAAATTCCTGAGGTAAATAAAACTGCCATAAACTCCACAAGCAATGTACAGTAACTAGAAACAAGCTCATAGTTCTAGTACCATTCGGTGTTGATGTAAACACACACACACCGCCACCGCGAGTCTTATCACACAGAGCTGCATTTCTGTTAGCACCAAACGAGGTGAGGACGAAGCTTCTCCAGCACATCGTCATGCCGGTTGGTTGTTGCATGATTTCTGTACTATAATAGTGTCTGGCATGAACACCGCTGTCTCTGGTGTCCGTATACCCTCGAAAAAACTCGGGATAAAGACGTGAGAATAGCACTGTTTTGGATCTGGAGTGACCGCTGTGTGATACTGCTGCCCCATTATCTTGGATCTCTGTAAACAGAGGGAACAAGCTGAGAGTTGTTTACTTTCCAGGTCACTCTGGCTGAATCTGAGGAGAAACACAAGCAGGCGACGGAGTCCGTTGAACAGATGCAGAAGCAGGATGCTGACCTAAAGTCCCAGATAGACACACTGAAGGACACAGTGCAGCAGTTGGGCCACCTGCTCACTCAAAAACACACAGAGTGCACTGACACAACAAGGGTAAGTGAGGAAATCCTTTATTCATTAGCAGTTCCTTCAGAAATAAGGTAACTTCACAGGCTTTCTGTACAAAATTCACTTTAATTTAAGATGCTAGTTTTGATATTGACTGTTGAAGTTATATTTGTGAACATGAAGTAAGGTTTGAACTTCTTTTCACCGTGGCTGTGTTTTAGTTGTACGAGACAGAGCTAAACCTTCGCAAGCGTGTGCAGTCCGAGTACAAACAGAAGAAGGAGAAGTTTAATCAGGAAACCAGATCTCTGAGGGTAAACTTTTCTCCTCAACCTTTCCTGGGTTTGTTAGTGTCCAGTGTTTTTTAGTCCTGTTTTTGAGGGCGTTTTGGTTTTGTTGCATGTCCAGGTTGCTCTGAATGAAGCCGAGTGGAAATACGAGCAGGCGATGGAGTTCAGTGCTCAGCTGGAGAACTCCAGCCTGAAGGTGAGTTTTACTTATTATGAGTCCAGTACATCATAATCTACTCTGAGGATTACTGCATACTGAGCACTTCCTCCATTTTTAACATCATATCTGAGCTTCTGTTTTTTAAAGACGTTAGCTCGCAAATTCAGCTAGATAATGTGGGACATGGGGGAAACAGAAACCCTGTTATTGAGTGATGGAGCTCCGATGTCTAATCTATTTTCTCTCTGCTTGTCACTGCTTATACAAGCAAGCTGTACTTAACCATCAAGCAGTGTTAAGTTTCGATGATTTTTTAAAACTGGAAATAGGATTTGTTTCGATACTAGTTCTCATTTAGACCCTGCATCTTATATTAAACTTATTTAAGGCTTAACTTTTAACGTTACTTACTTTAGTCCATGTGGTGCAAGTCCCCATTTTCTGCTTCACCAGAGTTCACAGTACTTTGTAGTTCCTACTTTCTAACTGACGATGAAACCTCTCCATGGCTGTGTTTTAGGAGTGTGAGAGAGAGAAGGAGGCTCACAGTGTCCTGAAGGTCGATCAGATGACTTCAACACATCACGAGGAGTTACTACAGGTACGTGTTTCATCTCATGACTGCTTAAGTGTGAGTGTGTGTGAGTATGTTGAGTGTGTGAGTGTGTGTGTAGTTCTTTTTATTCCAAATAAGAGACAGAAGATGTGAAGCAGTAAATAAAGCTCTGTTTGTTGAATTTTCAGGGCATTCAGGCTAAAGCTACAGAGCTTTACAGGGAGTCCCACGATCACCTGAAGAGGGAAGAGTTGAAAAACGAGGTGAACAAACTGCGAGAGTCAGTGCAGCAGCTGGAGAGAGAGCTCTCTGAGTCATGCAGGAAATGTGAAGAGATAAAGAGAGTAAGCATTAAAAAGTTTGCATTGAACAGTTCGTTTTGAATGAATGAACAGATGCTTGGTGTCTTTTTTATGAAAGGAAGTGACATATTGTAGATGAGTTTATTGTAGGACATTGTAGAAATATTAAGCAGTCAAGTTTAAACCTTCTTGGCCTGTTTTTTATGGGAGGAGGATCGCAGTATCCAGATGCTTCCGTGCAGAAAGATGATGGAAGTGTTAGAACAGTTCAGTGAGTTAATAAATGTCTCCATGGCTGGATTTTAGGAGTGTGAGAGAGACCAGGAGCATCACAGTGTCCTGAAGTGTGATCAGATGACTTCAACACACCTCTTGGAGTTAGTACAGGTAAGTTTTATCTTCTCATGTTACCATGACTACTAGTGTGAGTTAGAGCTGGGCGATTTGTCCTATAAATTGAATCTCCGATTTTTTAAAAGAAAATTCAATTTTCGATTTTAAAATGATTATTTTTCTTTAAAAAATTTAATAAAACACTAGAGACTACAGAATAGATTTTTTTAATTTGAGTATAAACAGTATAACCGAACATATGAACTGATTATTTGGACTAAAAGTGCAAACTTACTTTCACAAGTTTTTTTTTTTGTTACTTTAGAAAAACAATAATAATTACAACATAAAGACCTTTTTGGGGATTTACCAGTCTTTACAAGTTCTAATTATTCTAGTAAAATAAAGTAATATAACAAAATATAAGGGATTTGTAAAGTGCAAACTGCAGACTTAAATCACTTTTTATAAAATAAATAATTGTCACCTGGAAAAAAAATCCCTGAAGAAAAACAGTTTTGTAAAGCAGTTCAACACGCAAGGAACACGCTAAATAACATCAACACACAACTAACACGCTAAATAACATCAAACAGGAGCCAGACCACATTTTACATCTGTGTATACGGCGCAATCAGAGGCGAGTCTAGGATTTTCATTTAAGGGGGGCTCAGCCCCCAGTGAGGGTATAATAGTAAAATAAATAAATAAATAAATAAAATAAAGGTTTGACTAACAGGGTAGGATGGTAAACTTATTGCAGCATTCCACTGTATTGCACAGATGTTTATAATATTTGAGAACTGAACAAGACAAATACGAGTCTTCCTGATCACACACACACACACACACTTGTCCTCTGATCCTCGCTCTGCCACACCGCGGTCTGCGGATTGAAGAACACTGAAAGACGGGGAGGAGCCGAAGTCTGCAGCTGTTTTCGTCACTGGGCCATTTTTAACATTTCTATTCAGCCACCCTAAAAATTCTGTGCTTCTCCATAAACTGTACAGAAATTGGTGATCGCCTCAGCCCCCTTTAAATTTTATATGATAACGGCGGCAGACTTTGGCTCCTCCCCGTCTTTCAGCACGTTCTTCAACCCGACTGAAGAAACCGCGCCTCTCTTGGGAACAAGCTCTTTGCGTCGCAGAACTACGGAAGCTCGCTCTGACTAACCAAAGTGAAATCGTAAAATCGAGTTTCGTTTTTCAGCATCGACATAAACCATAAATTCGAATTAATCAATAATAACGATTAATCGCCCAGCTCTAGTGTGAGTGTGAGTGTGTGTGAGTGTGTGTGAGTGTGTGTGTGTGAGTGAGTGTGAGTGAGTGTGAGTGAGTGTGTGTGAGCGTGTGTGAGCGTGTGTGAGCGTGTGTGAGTGTGTGTGAGAGTGTGTGTGTGAGTGTGAGTGTGTGAGTGTGTGAGTGTGAGTGTGAGTGTGTGTGTGTGTGTGTGTGTGTGTGTGTGTGTGTGTGTGTGTGTGTGAGTGTGTGTGAGTGTGTGTGAGTGTGTGTGTGTGTGTGTGTGAGTGTGTGTGTGTGAGTGTGTGTGTGAGAGTGTGTGTGTGAGTGTGTGTGTGTGTGTGTGTGAGTGTGAGTGTGTGTGAGTGTGTGTGTGTGTGTGTGTGTGTGTGTGTGTGTGTGTGTGTGTGTGTGTGTGTGTTCAGGCTCTTGACAGATGAAGATCCTCAGTAGTGTCAGATTGTGTACATTGATGTAATTAATGGCAACCAGCTTTACGTTTTGAACTTGCAGGTGTCTCAGGCTGAAGCTGAGGAGAAATTTGAGTACACTGCTCAGCTGGAAAATGAGAACTCTGACCTGAAGTCCCAGGTGAACACACTGCAAGACACAGTGCAGGGGTTGAGGAGTCTGATCGCTGAGACACACAGGAAGTGTGAAAAGACAAAAAAGGTAAAATCCTTACATTAACCAGGTCCTTTAGACACCATGTGAGGACTCATGGTCGTCATGAGTTACAACACAAGCTATACACCTGAACAAAATCTCAACTGTATTATTCATTTTAATTTTTTTTAACTGAATAAAAGTGGTACATTTGTAGATGTGAACATTAAGTCTGAAGTCTCTTACTCCATGGTTGTGTTTTAGGAGCATAAGGTAACAGAGGGCATCCTTCAGTTCGTGGAGACCAGGGCCAGAAAACGGGAGAGATTTTTAATTCAGAAAAGAAAATCCATTCAGGTACGCTTCTTCTAAACAAATTACAACTGTGTGTGTGTGTGTGTGTGTGAATTGATTCCCCCAAAGTATCTGAATATGTGTGTAGGAGTGAATAAAGACAAGAAGCTTTGAACCTTTCAGGAATCTCTGGATGAACGTGAAAGAAAATACATGGAGATGGTAAAGATCGACACTCGGCTGCGGTACGATTTGCGTGACATATGGGATAAAATTGCCAAATCGAATGCGGAAAAGAACTCGTTGAAAGAGAAAGTCCAAGTGACCCGGAGGACGTTAGAGCAGAGAACGCAGGTGAGTGGGAAAAAAAGTCCTTACATTGACCAGTTCCTGTAGCGGTAATGTGAGAAGCGGTGATGTTCATGCTACAGGTTATTTGGGCTTGAGCAAAATAAAATTGTACTTTTCTTAAATAGAAGTGGTGCATGGTAGATGTGAACATTAAGCACATGAGTCTGAACCTCTTCTGCTTCATGGATGTGTTCTAGGAGTTAGTGCGAAAAACTCACCAGCTCGCGCAGATAGACCCCAACTGGAAATGTCTTAATGAAACTGTGATGAAGGTAAGCTTTATTTTTTATTTTTTTTAGAAAATTAAAAAAGCCTAAAATCCAGTCTGAGTGCTATTGCAAGCAATGTCTTGAATTTGTATCTCTATATTTTAAATTCATTTGGTATTGAAGCTGTTTTAGTCGCCAGTTCTGCTTAAGAACTTTTTAAAATTGTCAGTTTTATCCGCATGGTACCAAGTCCTCAGTTTCTACTGAAGTAAAGGAGAATTTAGCAGTTTAGTACTGAAGATTCCTCTTCTGCTGCATTGCTGTGTTTTAGGATCATGAGGCTGAGTGTCTCGCTCACGGACTCCTGAAGGTGCAGTACAGTGAGATGAAGCAACAACACGACAAGTTAGAAGAGGTAAGTTTCGTCTCGTTAAGTCCTGAAAGCAGTTCTGTACTGTGTGTCAGTTATGGGTCAGAAAAGAGGATATGGAACCTTCAGGCATTTCACACGTTTATAATATAATGAATAATATTCAAGCCTGAAATTAGTTCTGTTCTTGTGAACTATGTGTGAGGACTCTTCATGTTCGTGCCCTAGGCCTTTAATAATGAGTTATAATGAAAAAGCCAACTTGTAAAGCCAACGCAAAGGCTCACCCTGCCCTGACCACTACAACAATAAAGCCACTGGGCTGATGGAATATTCTTGTTCACTCGGAGAAGATGTCCGAGTCGTGCTGCTGTCGCTATCTCTGAGCTGGTATCTGGGAAGGGAGTGGGGAAAAAACCACAGTGAGACAGTGACTGAATAGCAAAAGACTAAAATTTACTGAGGGAGTATTTATACTGTAGAAAGGTGTAGTATTCAGTGTTATCTACATGCAGCATTGATAAACAGAGACATTAGCAGAAACAGATGTGGTGGTATCTACTGACGGTCTGATGAGTTTGTCATGGAGTGTCTGGTCTCGGCACATGTTTATCAGAACAAAACAGAAAGAATGTTTAGGACAAACAAAAATAAACGGTCATAAACGATTGGTATCACAGTCAGCTCATGGCCAGGGTCTCAAGGATCCTGCCCTGTCTATATAGGCTTATTAGGGGACCATGGGGTAAAAGTAGGGGAAGTAGTTAGGAGTAGGGAGAGACGTTAGAATTTAATGACCACAGGGAAGGAGAGTAGGGAGAGAGTGTAGCGAAGTATGGAGAGCCATTAGGGTGTAACGATCAGAGAATGTTGGGGGAAAGTGGACCTGTGAAGAGGTCTTGATCTTCTTAGGGATGGATGAAATATAGGAGACAGGTTGTGCTTAAGACCTCCATTTCTGTCTACCTTATCGTCTTCAAATGTGTGTCCTTTGTCCTTGAGATGAAGATACACTGCTGATTCTGTTCTTGAGGTATTGCTCCTTCTGTGTTGGTACATCTTCCTATGTAGTACTTGTTTTGTCTCTACAGACTAGACATATGAGTTCCTGTGAGAAGTGCATGGCGGTGCAGTAGTGTGTAGTTTATTTGTTTTGATATTTTATCTTTAAACATTGCAAATTGTCTGTAAGTATGAAGTTCATTAATTTGATGGTAATACGTCTATTTAGCTGCCACTGCTTTTTTCACCTAGTAGATGAGCTACAGAAACAGACTGCCTATTATATTACAACCTTACAAAATATTACTTATTAGGTCCCCATGATGCACAAATCCAGGGTTGCCAGTGTTTTTACTCCAAATTGGGATACTTCTATGAACATGTTTTTCAAGTGCAGACTGAGAATTTGATGTGTTTTAGGATCCATGTTTCATATGCGCAATATGCAGAAAGCATTATGGAAGTGTTTAATTGTACATGTGTTCACTGATTATAAATGTTTTTTATTTTCTCAACTGCTGTGTTTTAGGATAATGAGCAATTGAGGGAGGCTTACAGCACCCTGGAGTCACAGTATGAAGAATTAAAACACCACCATGGGTCACAAATGGTACGCTTTTACTCTCAGAAAGCCATAAATGTTTGTCTACTGCTAATTGCAAATTATATTTAGGATAAACTGAAGTTTCTATTTGACCAAAATTCACTTTACTTGGCAGTGAAACAGCCAGTTTAGCAGTAAATTTAAAGGTCTTCTGCTCCATGGTTATGTTTTAGGAGTGTGAGCGAGAGCAGGAGGCTCACCATGTACAGAATGTGCAGTGCCATGAGATGAAGGAATCTTCATCACACACTGAGGAGTCAGTAAGGGTAAGTTCATCTCCTTATATAACCATGACTGTGTGTGTAGGTTGTTGTTCAGTCATGTTGTTACGATATTTGGTCCTTTATCCCTAACATTCAGTTTGTTCTGATAATTGATGAGTCGAGTTCTCAGCAGTGTGTGTGTTTAAATAAGTAAAGTTGGTTGTCTGACCTGATGTCCCAGGTGGACAGACAGCAAAGCTCAGTGCAGCAGGCGGAGGAAAAGCTCACCGCGATACGGAGGAAGTGTGGTGAGATAAAGAGGGTGAGTGAGTGCAGAAATTCTTTAATCACTTCTTTTAGAAATAACATAAGGACCTTTGTGCTGTGTGATGAGTGAAACCACAGGCTGTATAAACTTAAACTAATGAAAAGGTCTGTTTAGAGTTTAAGATGTGGGTTCCTTTTTTCTGTCAGTGTAAGACTGTAAGTATCCCCTTGTAGAGATAAAAATGATTCAATCCGTTGTGAACCTCTTCTGCTTCATGGCTGTGTTTTAGGAGAGGAAGAGAGAGCGGGAGGATTACAATCTCCTGAAGGCGCGGTGCCAACAGATGGAGGAAACTTTACAAGAGTATGAAGAGTTACTAAAGGTAAGGTTTTCTTATCATGTCTGCTGAAGTACACTGTTAGCTGTGCGTCAGAAAAGTACATTTAAAGGTGAAGTACCTCTGGCCATTTCTCACATGAATATTTAAAAGCAAACATTTAAGCTTCACTATGACCATCTTACTATATTAAATCGGTGTTTTTTCTCACAGACCCACTGTACAGATCTTGGATCCAAAGGCACTACGGATCCCTGAAGCACAAGTGACTGTCGAGGGCCGTGTTTAACATCTGGATAAACAAAGTCATATGATGACAGTGTAATAGTACTTACTATACAGGTACATCTCAAAAAATTAGAATATCATGAAAAAGGTCAATATTTTTTGTCACTCGGCTCAGAAAGGGAACCCCATATATTATATAGATTCATTACACATAGAGTGAAATATTTCAAGCCTTTATTTCTTGAAATTGTGATGATTATGGCTTACAGATAAGGAAAACCCAAAATTCTGTCTCAGAAAATTAGAATATTACATAAGATCAATACAAAAAGGATATTTCAAACAGGCTTCTGAAAAGTATGTTCATTTCTATGCCCTCAATACTTGGTTGGGCCTTTTGCATGAATTACTGCATCAATGTGACGTGGCATGGAGGCAGTCAGCCTGTGGCACTGCTCAGGTGTAATGGAAGCCCAGGTTGCTTTGATAGCGGCCTTCAGGTCATCTGCATTGTTGGGTCTGGTGTCTTTCATCTTCCTCTTGACAATAACCCATAGATTCTCTATGGGGTTCAGGTCAGGCGAGTTTGCTGGCCAATCAAGCACAGTAACACCATGGTCATTGAACCAGCTTTTGGTACCTTTGGCAGTGTGGGCAGGTGCCAAGTCCTGCTGGAAAATGAAATCAGTATCTCCATAAAGCTTGTCAACAGAAGGAAGCATGAAGTGCTCTAAAATTTCCTGGTAGATGGCTGCGTTGACTGTGGACTTCAGAAAACACAGTGGACCAACACCAGCAGATGACATGGCAGCCCAAATCATCACTGACTGTGGACACTTCACACTGGACTTCAAGTAACATGGATTCTGTGCCTCTCCAGTCTTCCTCCAGACTCTGGGACCTTGATTTCCAAATGAAATGCAAAACTTACTTTCATCTGAAAAGAGGACTTTGGACCTCTGACTTCTGACATTGTCTCTGGTTCAGGAGTGGCTTGACACGAGGAATGCGACATTTGTAGGCCATGTCTAGGATTCGTCTGTGTGTAGTGGCTCTTGATGCGCTGACTCCAGCCTCAGTCCACTTCTTGTGAAGCTCCCCCAAATTCTTGAATGGATTTTGCCTGACAATCCTCTCAAGGCTGCAGTTTTCCCTCTTGCTGGTGCTTCCTTTCACTCAACTTTCTATGAATATACTTGGATAGCATTGACCTTTTGTGGCTTACCCTCCTTGTGTAGGGTGTCAATGACAGGTCAGCAGTCTTCCCCATGATTGTGTAGCCTACTGACCCAGACTGAGAGATCATTTAAAAGCTCAGGAAACCTTTGCAGGTGTTTTGAGGTAATTAGCTGATTAGGGTGTGACACCATGACTTTCCAATATTGAACTTTTTCACAATATTCTAATTTTCTAATTTAATTCTAATATCTGTAAGCCATAATCATCACAATTTCAAGAAATAAAGGCTTGAAATATTTCACTCTATGTGTAATGAATCTATATAATATATGGGTTTCACTTTCTGAACTGAGTGACAAAAAACATTGACCTTGATATTCTAATTTTTTTAGATGTACCTGTAAATATTAATGTGGGTAGAGGGGAGGACTTGGGTTATTAAGGCCCAAGACAGAGCAGTCAGGTGTGGGTGAGTTTTGGGCTCCTGAGAGCTCGGCTGTAAGAGCCTGTAGCTCCAGGGTGGCCTGTAGCCTTCAGAGGGCACCTGAGCATCGGCTCAGGTCTTGGAGGAACTCTTGGATAATCTCTGTTATTATATTGGTTATGAAACTTTGAGTTCTGAAGCTTGGGCTCTCCACTCTAGGGCCTCTTTGGCTGGAGGCCCAAAGAGCAGTCCAGGAACTCGGAGCAAACCCTCTACCAACCACACATGATGCTCTATAGTGTTATAGTGATGGACATGATCTACTTCTGCTTCTCAGTCCTCGTGCTGTCAGGAGGGCAATTAGGGCTAGTCGTTCTCAGCAGTGATGGAATGAATACCACACCACAAAGAGAAGAAAAAATTAAGAGACATCTGGAGTAGAAAAAAGAGAACCTCAGTGATGTTTACACTGGGTACAGGAAGTACTACGTCATTGCTATCATATGACTGTGAAAAAAGTCTCGGCACACGCACACAAAACTATATCCAGGTGTTAATCACTGGTCCTGGTGGTTAGAAGCAGTGACATGGAGCAAACACCAACCACCAACAAGTGCTCATAATGAAGACAACAGGAAAAATAAAAATGATAAAAGACATGGCTACATCTGATTAAATTTGTACAGCTATAATCAGTTCAAGTGAGAATCTAACAATATTATTAAATGGTAGATTCTGCATTCACAGTTCCATTGTGATTTTATTATTAATTGTTGTCATGTTCTGTTGAGATTTATTTTGGTGTCAATAAAATACTGTATAGCTGTACATGTTCTCTATATGAACAAATATACTACTGTTTTATGGAAATAAACATAAACATTACTCATGTTTGGTCAGTTATCTTTTGCATTTGTTTCTTTATTAAGCATTTATTTTAAACAAACCTCCTAATCTAGATAGCTGATGTTCCCTCTGTAACTGATTTAAAGCCCAAGAGGTCTTCAACTGCTGACTGAATATTCATGACATTGTGTGTGTGTGAGTTTCTTTGTGTTAGTTTGTGTGTTAATGTGTCAGTGTTTGTGTGTGTGTAAGAGGTTTTGTGGGGCTTGTTTGTGTGTGTGTGTGTGTATGTGGTGTGTTTTGTATTAAAAAACAGCACCTCAGGTACCAGACTGAAAGTGTGTGAAAATGTTCTGCTCTCAGTCAGATATATTAGTGGCATCACAGTGTCCCAAACATCACATGGTCATGTCATAGTGGACATCAAGTAAGAAACATTTCTGGAAAGATAACATGTAAATTAGGAAAAGTCATGAAATATCAGGATAAAAAAAATCAACACTGAATATATTTTTCATTTTAAAGAGGCTCTGGGGGTTCATGTGGATCCCCCCTCCCCCCACACACATCAGGGTGAAGAGGTCACTACTTTTTTGTTTCCATTTTATTCAGAAACGTCCATGCAAATTCTTACCCGCATTTTTACTAGTAACTTTTTCCACTTCAGTCAGAACAAATGACAGCAACTCCAGTTTGATGATCAAATTGTTTATTATAAATCAACTTACAATACAGGGGCAATAAATAAATAATAAAATTCAATAACACTCTAGGACCAAACCCCCAAACTGACCCCAGTGCCTCACAGTTCAGCCACAGTGAGGCTGTTTACCTGCCCAGCAACTTTCACCTGCAACTGTGAAACATTTCTTCTGTTTATTTTTACTAGACCAGTTTATTATTTAGAGACATCACCTTTAGGCTCGCTTCCAGATCCAGCTGAAGAAATATTTATTTATTCATGCTTTAGTTTTGTGTTCTTTTTTTCCAGGTTGCTAGATTATTATTCCAAAAATCTCAAGTAGAGTTTTATTAACTTTAGATAGTGGGATAAAAGTCTCCATTGGTCCACTGCTTCTCAACCTACTGCCCTTCTCTAGCCAATCAGTAAGGGGACACTGACGTGCGACTGAGGCGTGTTTGAACCTGTCTTGAGCAAGTGAGAAGATGGGTGATTACACACAACATGTAATCTATATTAATGTATACATTGGTTAGATGCCTTTATTGTCCAATAAATCAGTTATAAGATGTCTAAAATGGTTCTTAAATGTTCCAGTTGTTTTGTGCAGGTGTGGAGGACATTGCTTTCTTCCTGGAGGAGCAGAATGCTGGGGTTGTGTTACAGAGACTGAGTGGATGCTGTGGCCACAGGCACACTTTAGGACAGACATTGAACCAGACTCCCCATCCCGAGACTTTGGAGGAGATCTGTATTTATTAGTTTTAAACTATGTGCAGCAAATTGTAGAATAAATGTGTTTTAATTACATTTATAGCATCACTCTGCAATACTTACATCTAATAACCCTAAATCCTTCTGTAGCTTTTATGGTGGCATGTAACTCCATAATGATGATCTATCTCTAGCACACAGACAGAAATAGAGAGTCTAGAAATAAATTCTAATTTAGAGTTATTCTGAGTTATTCACAGTTTTGTTGACTCTGACAAGAAGCTATTGTTATAATATGAATAAACAGCTCTCATAAAACAGTAACAGTCACTGCTTTAATAAAACTCTTTTATTTCTCTTTTTTTCAATATAGGACAGAACTATAGCAGCCCTCAACAGAGAATGGACAGAAACAGAAGTGCAGAGTCAAATACTTTCCTGGTTTCTGGAAGCAGAGTTTATTCTTTTCCACAGGCGGTCTGCCTCCTGAAAATATTAGGGACATCTCGAAAACATTGCATGGGGAATCTATGCTTCATTACACCACCAGCATGCACTTGGCCATGTCCTGACCACAGATTCCATCATTCGGCTGTTCTGTCTATTGATAAAGGAATTCTCAGCACTATAAATACTATGGTAACTGACTGTTTTACTCAAGTCCAGTCTCGGAGATTCTCTCTGATGATTCCACCCTCAAAGAAATAGGATAGAAAAGTCACCAAGAGCATGAAGTAGACAAGATACAACCACCAAGACTGATGAGAGAATAAAAGATGAGAGGACAAGAAGAGAAGAGATTCTGTAAAAGAAAGAAAGAAATAATAATACATACAGTAGTGCCAGTATAAATGAGGAATGAAATACGAGGTGTTGTATAATATAGATTATTGTAAAATAATAATAATAATAATAATAATAATAATAATAATAATAATAAAGGATCTACAAGACACTGCTTCACATACAAGCTGTAACAGGGATAATACTGCATGGCATACCTGTGTGAGAGAAAATGTAATGAATTTAATAATCTCCTTTTTTAGTATCAAGACTCTGAAATGATGGGAGGAGTCAGAAAAAAGAATGAAATTTTTTAAAGTTGCATCCTGTTTATTTGTGTTTATTATTAAACAATACTACATAAAAATTCTCTTTCAAAACCTGTTATTCTTGCTTACCCCTTCTCCCTAATTAGCCCCTGATCTTTCGGGCTCAGCCCCTGATGTTCTCAAATCCTAGAAACGCCCCTGGGTTCAAGCCTTTATCTTACTGACATTGTCCATGTCGGTTTTGTTCTGTCCTGAACTAAATATTATTACCGCAGTGGAAAATGATTCCTGGATTGACCACTAGGTGTCACTGTGTGGTTACTGCTGTTAATATGCTCTCACTAGTTATTGAGAGAGTTGAGTTTTGGGGCTGAAAATGAAGAAAATCTAATCGGTTGTATGCCAGGTTCATTTCTGTTCATTTACTTACTCATTTTCTGGCTGCTCTTCATTTCAGTGTTTTTCATAAAGACATTAATTTAATAAAACTCACATCCAGAGTCTGCTTGTCATACACTGCTGAGAGAAACATGTGGATCATGAGAGTCTGAGAAATGACAAGCTTGTTACACATTTCTTTTTTAATGCTAAAGTCAGCCCTGTTCTGTTGTTTATGTCCATAATAGGCAAATATTTCCTTCAGAGTTTCATACAGTTAGAGGATGAACTGATTTACGTGAGAGCATTGTGTATAACATGCCCCATACAGGAAGTATTTACAGGTACATCTCAAAAAATTAGAATATAATGAAAAAGGTGAATTTTTTTTGTCACTCAGTTCAGAAAGTGAACGCCATATATTATACAGATTCATTACACACAGAGTGAAATATTTCAAGCCTTTATTTCTTGAAATTGTGATGATTATGGCTTACATATTATGACCTGACCCTGTATGTGACTGACCTGAGCCTGTATCTGACCCTGTATGTGACTGACCTGAGCCTGTATCTGACCCTGTATGTGACTGACCTGAGCCTGTATCTGACCCTGTATGTGACTGACCTGAGCCTGTATCTGACCCTGTATCTGACCCTGTATGTGACTGACCTGAGCCTGTATCTGACCCTGTATGTGACACTGTATGTGACTGACCTGAGCCTGTATCTGACCCTGCATGTGACTGACCTGAGCCCGTATCTGACTGACCTGAACCCGTATCTGAGCCTGTGTCTGAGCCTGTATCTGAGCCTGTATCTGACTGACCTGAGCCTGTATCTCAGCCTGTATCTGACTGACCTGAGCCCGTATCTGAGCCTGTGTCTGAGCCTGTATCTGACTGACCTGAGCCTGTATCTGAGCCTGTATCTGACTGACCTGAGCCTGTATCTGAATGACCTGAGCCTGTATCTGAGCCTGTATCTGACTGACCTGAACCTGTATCTGAGCCTGTATCTGACTGACCTGAGCTTGTACCTGAATGACCTGAGCCTGTATCTGACCCTGTATGTGACTGACCTGAGCTTGTATTAAAAAAAAAAAAGCATATAGAAAAGCCGGAACCGAAGCTTTTTTTGCACACACCTGTCTAAAAGGTAAAGGGCGCCATCTTGTGATCAACAGTAAAAATTACAACTTTTACTTCTTCCCAACAGGGAAAACCAGCATCAAGAATGCATGATTATAAAATGTCATGGCTATGCAGTCAGAAAAAGTCGATATAATGGGAATCTATGGGGCCTATAGGGGGAAAAAAATTAAATCTGATGCTGTAAAAAAAACTAACAATGCATAAAAGCTAATGTTGTTACTAATCTTTGACATGTCCAAGGCTGTGATAAAAAGTAAAAAAATATTCAGCCCACAATTTTTTTTTATATTGAAAATCTGTCATTTTGTGGGGTTTTTTTCCAAAATCAAAAATTAGGCAATAAAAAAGTTAAAATCCTGGATTTTTTTATTTAGTAGTTTTGATTAGAACTGAAGTTGATTAACAGATTTATGCAAAAAAAATTTGGAAAAAAATATTCATCTGATATATTTTTACAGAGTTTATTTTAGTGGACATTTTCATCCACAAATGGTCAAATAGGGTGTCAATATACCAGGACCACAAGGGTTAAATCCTGATCTCCTTTCTTTTCCTCAGACTGCAGTATACTGTCCCTCCAGCAGACTTCAGTGACTCTCGCTTCATATCTCTGTGCTTATAGTGGAGCTTTCCAACAGAAATGGAAAATACAGCGGCTAACCAAGCCAGGCTTCAATTCACTTGAATTTCATTTTATTATAACATCATCGGCTTGTACGTTAGACATAAATATGAATTGAAACTCGTACATTTTAGAGGTGATGATGGTGAGGAAAAACAGATGATCTGAGGAAAAACTGAGATGATCTGAGGAAAAACTGAGATGATCTGAGGAAAAACTGAGATGATCTGAGGAAGAAACCTGGAGAGGAACCAGACTGAAAACTGAACCCATCCTCATATGGGAGACTCTGGATTTCAGAACATACTGAGCATGCTCCTCTTAAGTGATATAATGTCTTTTATAAAAAAAAAAAAATCATAATCTTAATGAACAATCTGGAGTAGCCGCTGCATGCTACTGCCCCACCGCCATATTGGATAGATGTTCAATAATAATTAAGAATTAATTCATTTAAATAGATGTGATTTAAGAAGAAAAAAAACAACCTGTTTAAAGTGAATGGAATAAATTGAATAGCTTTGATAAACCCACAGATGACCTGATTATAGCTGCACAAATTTAATCAGATGTAGCCATGTCTTTTATCATTTTTATTTTTCCTGTTGTCTTCATTATGAGCACTTGTTGGTGGTTGGTGTTTGCTCCATGTCACTGCTTCTAACCACCAGGACCAGTGATTAACACCTGGATATAGTTTTGTGTGCGTGTGCCGAGACTTTTTTCACAGTCATATGATAGCAATGACGTAGTACTTCCTGTACCCAGTGTAAACATCACTGAGGTTCTCTTTTTTCTACTCCAGATGTCTCTTAATTTTTTCTTCTCTTTGTGGTGTGGTATTCATTCCATCACTGCTGAGAACGACTAGCCCTAATTGCCCTCCTGACAGCACGAGGACTGAGAAGCAGAAGTAGATCATGTCCATCACTATAACACTATAGAGCATCATGTGTGGTTGGTAGAGGGTTTGCTCCGAGTTCCTGGACTGCTCTTTGGGCCTCCAGCCAAAGAGGCCCTAGAGTGGAGAGCCCAAGCTTCAGAACTCAAAGTTTCATAACCAATATAATAACAGAGATTATCCAAGAGTTCCTCCAAGACCTGAGCCGATGCTCAGGTGCCCTCTGAAGGCTACAGGCCACCCTGGAGCTACAGGCTCTTACAGCCGAGCTCTCAGGAGCCCAAAACTCACCCACACCTGACTGCTCTGTCCACCCACATTAATATTTACAGGTACATCTCAAAAAATTAGAATATCAAGGTCAATATTTTTTGTCACTCAGTTCAGAAAGTGAAACCCATATATTATATAGATTCATTACACATAGAGTGAAATATTTCAAGCCTTTATTTCTTGAAATTGTGATGATTATGGCTTACAGATAAGGAAAAACCAAAATTCTGTCTCAGAAAATTAGAATATTGTGAAAAAGTTCAATATTGGAAAGTCATGGTGTCACACCCTAAACAGCTAATTACCTCAAAACACCTGCAAAGGTTTCCTGAGCTTTTAAATGGTCTTTCAGTCTGGGTCAGTAGGCTACACAATCATGGAAAAGACTGCTGACCTGACAGCTGTCCAGAAGACAGTCATTGACACCCTTCACATGGAGGGTAAGCCACAAAAGGTCATTGCTAAAGAAGCTGGTTGTTCACAGAGTGCTGTATCCAAGCATATTCATAGAAAGTTGAGTGGAAGGAAAAAGTGTGGTAGAAAAAGGTGCACCAGCAAAAGGGATAACCACAGCCTTGAGAGGATTGTCAGGCAAAATCCATTCAAGAATTTGGAGGAGCTTCAGACGAATCCTAGACATGGCCTACAAATGTCGCATTCCTCGTGTCAAGCCACTCCTGAACCAGAGACAACGTCAGAAGTCAGAGGTCCAAAGTCCTCTTTTCAGATGAAAGTAAGTTTTGCATTTCATTTGGAAATCAAGGTCCCAGAGTCTGGAGGAAGACTGGAGAGGCACAGAATCCATGTTGCTTGAAGTCCAGTGTGAAGTTTCCACAGTCAGTGATGATTTGGGCTGCCATGTCATCTGCTGGTGTTGGTCCACTGTGTTTTCTGAAGTCCACAGTCAACGCAGCCATCTACCAGGAAATTTTAGAGCACTTCATGCTTCCTTCTGCTGACAAGCTTTATGGAGATGCTGATTTCATTTTCCAGCAGGACTTGGCACCTGCCCACACTGCCAAAGGTACCAAAAGCTGGTTCAATGACCATGGTGTTACTGTGCTTGATTGGCCAGCAAACTCGCCTGACCTGAACCCCATAGAGAATCTATGGGTTATTGTCAAGAGGAAGATGAAAGACACCAAACCCAACAATGCAGATGACCTGAAGGCCGCTATCAAAGCAACCTGGGCTTCCATTACACCTGAGCAGTGCCACAGGCTGATTGCCTCCATGCCACGTCACATTGATGCAGTAATTCATGAAAAAGGCCCAACCAAGTATTGAGGGCATAGAAATGAACATACTTTTCAGAAGCCTGTTTGAAATATCCTTTTTGTATTGATCTTATGTAATATTCTAATTTTCTGAGACAGAATTTTGGGTTTTCCTTATCTGTAAGCCATAATCATCACAATTTCAAGAAATAAAGGCTTGAAATATTTCACTCTATGTGTAATGAATCTATATAATATATGGGGTTCCCTTTCTGAGCCGAGTGACAAAAAATATTGACCTTTTTCATGATATTCTAATTTTTTGAGATGTACCTGTATAGTAAGTACTATTACACTGTCATCATATGACTTTGTTTATCCAGATGTTAAACACGGCCCTCGACAGTCACTTGTGCTTCAGGGATCCGTAGTGCCTTTGGATCCAAGATCTGTACAGTGGGTCTGTGAGAAAAAACACTGATTTAATATAGTAAGATGGTCATAGTGAAGCTTAAATGTTTGCTTTTAAATATTCATGTGAGAAATGGCCAGAGGTACTTCACCTTTAAATGTACTTTTCTGACGCACAGCTAACAGTGTACTTCAGCAGACATGATAAGAAAACCTTACCTTTAGTAACTCTTCATACTCTTGTAAAGTTTCCTCCATCTGTTGGCACTGCGCCTTCAGGAGATTGTAATCCTCCCGCTCTCTCTTCCTCTCCTAAAACACAGCCATGAAGCAGAAGAGGTTCACAACGGATTGAATCATTTTTATCTCTACAAGGGGATACTTACAGTCTTACACTGACAGAAAAAAGGAACCCACATCTTAAACTCTAAACAGACCTTTTCATTAGTTTAAGTTTATACAGCCTGTGGTTTCACTCATCACACAGCACAAAGGTCCTTATGTTATTTCTAAAAGAAGTGATTAAAGAATTTCTGCACTCACTCACCCTCTTTATCTCACCACACTTCCTCCGTATCGCGGTGAGCTTTTCCTCCGCCTGCTGCACTGAGCTTTGCTGTCTGTCCACCTGGGACATCAGGTCAGACAACCAACTTTACTTATTTAAACACACACACTGCTGAGAACTCGACTCATCAATTATCAGAACAAACTGAATGTTAGGGACAAAGGACCAAATATCGTAACAACATGACTGAACAACAACCTACACACACAGTCATGGTTATATAAGGAGATGAACTTACCCTTACTGACTCCTCAGTGTGTGATGAAGATTCCTTCATCTCATGGCACTGCACATTCTGTACATGGTGAGCCTCCTGCTCTCGCTCACACTCCTAAAACATAACCATGGAGCAGAAGACCTTTAAATTTACTGCTAAACTGGCTGTTTCACTGCCAAGTAAAGTGAATTTTGGTCAAATAGAAACTTCATTTTAGCCTAAATATAATTTGCAATTAGCAGTAGACAAACATTTATGGCTTTCTGAGAGTAAAAGCGTACCATTTGTGACCCATGGTGGTGTTTTAATTCTTCATACTGTGACTCCAGGGTGCTGTAAGCCTCCCTCAATCGCTCATTATCCTAAAACACAGCAGTTGAGAAAATAAAAAACATTTATAATCAGTGAACACAATACAATACAATACAATTAAACACTTCCATAATGCTTTCTGCATATGAAACATGGATCCTAAAACACATCAAATTCTCAGTCTGCACTTGAAAAACATGTTCATAGAAGTATCCCAATTTGGAGTAAAAACACTGGCAACCCTGGATTTGTGCATCATGGGGACCTAATAAGTAATATTTTGTAAGGTTGTAATATAATAGGCAGTCTGTTTCTGTAGCTCATCTACTAGGTGAAAAAAGCAGTGGCAGCTAAATAGACGTATTACCATCAAATTAATGAACTTCATACTTACAGACTATTTGCAATGTTTAAAGATAAAATATCAAAACAAATAAACTACGCACTACTGCACCGCCATGCACTTCTCACAGGAACTCATATGTCTAGTCTGTAGAGACAAAACAAGTACTACATAGGAAGATGTACCAACACAGAAGGAGCAATACCTCAAGACCAGAATCAGCAGTGTATCTTCATCTCAAGGACAAAGGACACACATTTGAGGACAATAAGGTAGACAGAAATGGAGGTCTTAAGCACAACCTGTCTCCTATATTTCATCCATCCCTAAGAAGATCAAGACCTCTTCACAGGTCCACTTTCCCCCAACATTCTCTGATCGTTACACCCTAATGGCTCTCCATACTTCGCTACACTCTCTCCCTACTCTCCTTCCCTGTGGTCATTAAATTCTAACGTCTCTCCCTACTCCTAACTACTTCCCCTACTTTTACCCCATGGTCCCCTAATAAGCCTATATAGACAGGGCAGGATCCTTGAGACCCTGGCCATGTGATACCAATCGTTTATGACCGTTTATTTTTGTTTGTCCTAAACATTCTTTCTGTTTTGTTCTGATAAACATGTGCCGAGACCAGACACTCCATGACAAACTCATCAGACCGTCAGTAGATACCACCACATCTGTTTCTGCTAATGTCTCTGTTTATCAATGCTGCATGTAGATAACACTGAATACTACACCTTTCTACAGTATAAATACTCCCTCAATAAATTTTAAAGTCTTTTGCTATTCAGTCACTGTCTCACTGTGGTTTTTCCCCACTCCCTTCCCAGATACCAGCTCAGACATTTCTGAGTGAACAAGAATATTCGATCAGCCCAGTGGCTTTATTGTTGTAGTGGTCAGGGCAGGGTGAGCCTTTGCGTTGGCTTTACAAGCCAGTTTGTTACTCACCATTAGACAATGATGACATTTTTCAGAGGTGTTGTAGTGGAGGCTCTGTTACTGGTCAAACCTCAGGACACTGTGGCATTTAATTTTTTATTTCTTCTGCTATTTTTCTAAAACACCTTTTATTATGTGCACCCACTCATTATAACTCATTATTAAAGGCCTAGGGCACGAACATGAAGAGTCCTCACACATAGTTCACAAGAACAGAACTAGTTTCAGGCTTGAATATTATTCATTATATCATAAACGTGTGAAATGCCTGAAGGTTCCATATCCTCTTTTCTGACTCATAACTGACACACAGTACAGAACTGCTTTCAGGACTTAACGAGACGAAACTTACCTCTTCTAACTTGTCGTGTTGTTGCTTCATCTCACTGTACTGCACCTTCAGGAGTCCGTGAGCGAGACACTCAGCCTCATGATCCTAAAACACAGCAATGCAGCAGAAGAGGAATCTTCAGTACTAAACTGCTAAATTCTCCTTTACTTCAGTAGAAACTGAGGACTTGGTACCATGCGGATAAAACTGACAATTTTAAAAAGTTCTTAAGGAGAACTGGCGACTAAAACAGCTTCAATACCAAATGAATTTAAAATATAGAGATACAAATTCAAGACATTGCTTGCAATAGCACTCAGACTGGATTTTAGGCTTTTTTAATTTTCTAAAAAAAATAAAAAATAAAGCTTACCTTCATCACAGTTTCATTAAGACATTTCCAGTCGGAATCTATCTGCGCGAGCTGGTGAGTTTTTTGCTCTAACTCCTAGAACACATCCATGAAGCAGAAGAGGTTCAGACTCATGTGCTTAATGTTCACATCTACCATGCACCACTTCTATTTAAGAAAAGTACAATTTTATTTTGCTCAAGCCCAAATAACCTGTAGCATGAACATCACCGCTTCTCACATTACCGCTACAGGAACTGGTCAATGTAAGGACTTTTTTTTCCACTCACCTGCATTGTCTGCTCTAACGTCCACTGCATGTCAGAGAGATCATTTGACAACGCTCTCGCGTCTTGATTTAATGAGAGGGCTAGATTAGTTCGGCGAGGTAGAATATCCTCCAGATCATCTTTTGACTTCATTGTCTCCATATATTTTCTTTCACGTTCATCCAGAGATTCCTGAAAGGTTCAAAGCTTCTTGTCTTTATTCACTCCTACACACACATTCAGATACTTTGGGGGAATCAATTCACACACACACACACACACACACACACAGTTGTAATTTGTTTAGAAGAAGCGTACCTGAATGGATTTTTTTTTCTGAATTAAAAATCTCTGCCGTTTTCTGGTCCTGGTCTCCACGAACTGAAGGATGTCCTCTGCTACCTTATGCTCCTAAAACACAACCAGTTAAAAAAATTAAAATGAATAATACAGTTGAGATTTTGTTCAGGTGTATAGCTTGTGTTGTAACTCATGACGACCATGAGTCCTCACATGGTGTCTAAAGGACCTGGTTAATGTAAGGATTTTACCTCTTTTGCCTTTTCACACTTCCTGTGTGTCTCAGCGAGCAGTCTGCTCAGCTCCTGCACTGTGTCTTGCAGTGTGTTCACCTGGGACTTCAGGTCAGAGTTCTCATTTTCCAGCTGAGCAGTGTACTCAAATTTCTCCTCAGCTTCAGCCTGAGACACCTGCAAGTTCAAAACGTAAAGCTGGTTGCCATTAATTACATCAATGTACACAATCTGACACTACTGAGGATCTTCATCTGTCAAGAGCCTGAACACACACACACACACACACTCACACACACACACACACTCACACACACTCACACACACTCACACACACACACACTCACACACACTCACACTCACACACACTCACACACACACTCACACACACACACACACACTCACACACACACACACACTCACACACACACTCACACACACACACACACACACACACACACACACACACACAGAGCGAGGTGTGGCAGAGCGAGGATCAGAGGACAAGTGTGTGTATGTGTGTGTATGTGTGTGTGTGTGTGTGTGTGTGTGTGTGTGTGTGATCAGGAAGACTCGTATTTGTCTTGTTCAGTTCTCAAATATTATAAACATCTATGCAATACAGTGGAATGCTGCAATAAGTTTACCATCCTACCCTGTTAGTCAAACCTTTTTTTAACCCTGTTTTGTTTTGTTTTGTTTTGTTTTGTTTTGTTTTGTTTTGTTTTGTTTTGTTTTGTTTTGTTTTGTTTTGTTTTGTTTTGTTTTGTTTTGTTTTGTTTTGTTTTGTTTTGTTTTGTTTTGTTTTGTTTCCTACTTACTTACTTACTTATATATTTTACTATTATACCCTCACTGGGGGCTGAGCCCCCCTTAAATGAAAATCCTAGACTCGCCCCTGATTGTGCCGTATACACAGATGTAAAATGTGGTCTGGCTCCTGTTTGATTTTATTTAGCGTGTTAGTTGCGTGTTGATGTTATTTAGCGTGTTAGTTGCGTGTAGATGTTATTTAGCGTGTTAGTTGCGTGTTGATGTTATTTAGCATGTTAGTTGCGTGTTGATGTTATTTAGAGTGTTAGTTGCGTGTTGATGTTATTTAGTGTGTTAGTTGCATGTTGATGTTATTTAGCGTGTTCATTGCGTGTTGATGTTATTTAGCGTGTTCGTGCATGTTGATGTTATTTAGCGTGTTAGTTGCGTATTGATGTTATTTAGCGTGTTAGTTGCGTGTTGATGTTATTTAGCGTGTTCGTTGCGTGTAGATGTTATTTAGCGTGTTTGTTGTGTGTTGATGTTATTTAGCGTGTTCGTTGCGTGTTGATGTTATTTAGCGTGTTAGTTGCGTGTTGATGTTATTTAGCGTGCTTGTTGCGTGTTGATGTTATTTAGTGTGTTCGTGCGTGTTGATGTTATTTAGCGTGTTTGTTGCGTGTTGATGTTATTTTGCGTGTTCATTGCGTGTTGATGTTATTTATCGTGTTAGTTGCGTGTTGATGTTATTTATCGTGTTAGTTGCGTGTTGATGTTATTTAGCGTGTTCGTTGCGTGTTGATGTTATTTAGCGTGTTCATTGCATGTTGATGTTATTTAGCGTGTTCATTGCGTGTTGATGTTATTTATCGTGTTAGTTGCGTGTTGATGTTATTTAGCGTGTTCGTGCGTGTTGATGTTATTTAGCGTGTTAGTTGCGTGTTGTTATTTAGCGTGTTAGTTGCGTGTTGATGTTATTTAGCGTGTTCTTTGCGTGTTGATGTTATTTATCGTGTTAGTTGCGTGTTGATGTTATTTAGCGTGTTCATTGCGTGTTGATGTTATTTATCGTGTTAGTTGCGTGTTGATGTTATTTAGCGTGTTCATGCGTGTTGATGTTATTTAGCGTGTTAGTTGCGTGTTGATGTTATTTAGCGTGTTAGTTGCGTGTTGATGTTATTTAGCGTGTTCTTTGCGTGTTGATGTTATTTATCGTGTTAGTTGCGTGTTGATGTTATTTAGCGTATTCGTGCGTGTTGATGTTATTTAGCGTGTTAGTTGCGTGTTGATGTTATTTAGCGTGTTTGTTGCGTGTTGATGGTATTTAGCGTGTTCATTGCGTATTGATGTTATTTATCGTGTTAGTTGCGTGTTGATGTTATTTAGAGTGTTCGTGCGTGTTGTTATTTAGCGTGTTAGTTGCGTGTTGATGTTATTTAGCGTGTTTGTTGCGTGTTGATGTTATTTAGCGTGTTTGTTGCGTGTTGATGTTATTTAGCGTGTTGTGTGTTGATGTTATTTAGCGTGTTTGTTGCATGTTGATGTTATTTAGCGTGTTCATTGCATGTTGATGTGATTTAGCGTGTTCATTGCGTGTTGATGTTATTTAGCGTGTTCGTGCGTGTTGATGTTATTTAGCGTTTTTGTGTGTGTTGATGTTATTTCGCGTGTTTGTTGCGTGTTGATGTTATTTAGCGTGTTCGTGCATGTTGATGTTATTTATCGTGTTAGTTGCGTGTTGATGTTATTTAGCGTGTTCGTGCATGTTGATGTTATTTAGCGTGTTAGTTGCGTGTTGATGTTATTTAGCGTGTTAGTTGCGTGTTGATGTTATTTAGCATGTTGTGTGTTGATGTTATTTAGCGTGTTTGTTGCATGTTGATGTTATGTAGCGTGTTCATTGTGTGTTGATGTTATTTAGCGTGTTAGTTGCATGTTGATGTTATTTAGCGTGTTAGTTGCGTGTTGATGTTATTTAGCATGTTAGTTGCGTGTTGATGTTATTTAGAGTGTTAGTTGCGTGTTGATGTTATTTACCGTGTTAGTTGCATGTTGATGTTATTTAGCGTGTTCATTGCGTGTTGATGTTATTTAGCGTGTTAGTTGCCTGTTGATGTTATTTAGCGTGTTCGTGCGTATTGATGTTATTTAGCGTGTTAGTTGCGTGTTGATGTGATTTAGCGTGTTCGTTGCGTGTTGATGTTATTTAGCGTGTTGTGTGTTGATGTTATTTAGCGTGTTTGTTGCATGTTGATGTTATTTAGCGTGTTCATTGCGTGTTGATGTTATTTAGCGTGTTCGTGTGTGTTGATGTTATTTAGCGTGTTAGTTGCGTGTTGATGTTATTTAGCGTGTTCGTGCATGTTGATGTTATTTAGCGTGTTAGTTGCTTGTTGATGTTATTTAGCGTGTTCGTGCGTGTTGATGTTATTTAGCGTGTTAGGTGCGTGTTGATGTTATTTAGCGTGTTAGTTGCGTGTTGATGTTATTTAGCGTGTTGTGTGTTGATGTTATTTAGCGTGTTTGTTGCATGTTGATGTTATGTAGCGTGTTCATTGTGTGTTGATGTTATTTAGCGTGTTAGTTGCATGTTGATGTTATTTAGCGTGTTAGTTGCGTGTTGATGTTATTTAGCATGTTAGTTGCGTGTTGATGTTATTTAGAGTGTTAGTTGCGTGTTGATGTTATTTACCGTGTTAGTTGCATGTTGATGTTATTTAGCGTGTTCATTGCGTGTTGATGTTATTTAGCGTGTTCGTGCATGATGTTATTTAGCGTGTTCATTGTGTGTTGATGTTATTTAGCGTGTTAGTTGCATGTTGATGTTATTTAGAGTGTTAGTTGCGTGTTGATGTTATTTAGCGTGTTGTGTGTTGATGTTATTTAGCGTGTTTGTTGCATGTTGATGTTATTTAGCGTGTTCATTGCGTGTTGATGTTATTTAGCGTGCTTGTTGCGTGTTGATGTTATTTAGTGTGTTCGTGCGTGTTGATGTTATTTATCGTGTTAGTTGTGTGTTGATGTTATTTAGCATGTTCGTGCGTGTTGATGTTATTTAGCGTGTTAGTTGCGTGTTGATGTTATTTAGCGTGTTAGTTGCGTGTTGATGTTATTTAGCGTGTTAGTTGCGTGTTGATGTTATTTAGCGTGTTTGTTGCATGTTGATGTTATTTAGCGTGTTCATTGCGTGTTGATGTTATTTAGCATGTTCGTGCATCGGAGAAAATCGGAGATTCAATTTATAGGACAAATCGCCCAGCTCTAACTCACACTAGTAGTCATGGTAACATGAGAAGATAAAACTTACCTGTACTAACTCCAAGAGGTGTGTTGAAGTCATCTGATCACACTTCAGGACACTGTGATGCTCCTGGTCTCTCTCACACTCCTAAAATCCAGCCATGGAGACATTTATTAACTCACTGAACTGTTCTAACACTTCCATCATCTTTCTGCACGGAAGCATCTGGATACTGCGATCCTCCTCCCATAAAAAACAGGCCAAGAAGGTTTAAACTTGACTGCTTAATATTTCTACAATGTCCTACAATAAACTCATCTACAATATGTCACTTCCTTTCATAAAACAGACACCCAGCATTTTACAGATGTTCATTCATTCAAAACGAACTGTTCAATGCAAACTTTTTAATGCTTACTCTCTTTATCTCTTCACATTTCCTGCATGACTCAGAGAGCTCTCTCTCCAGCTGCTGCACTGACTCTCGCAGTTTGTTCACCTCGTTCTTCAACTCATCGCTCTTCAGGTGATCGTGGGACTCCCTGTAAAGCTCTGTAGCTTTAGCCTGAATGCCCTGAAAATTCAACAAACAGAGCTTTATTTACTGCTTCACATCTTCTGTCTCTTATTTGGAATAAAAAGAACTACACACACTCACACACTCAACATACTCACACACACTCACACTTAAGCAGTCATGAGATGAAACACGTACCTGTAGTAACTCCTCGTGATGTGTTGAAGTCATCTGATCGACCTTCAGGACACTGTGAGCCTCCTTCTCTCTCTCACACTCCTAAAACACAGCCATGGAGAGGTTTCATCGTCAGTTAGAAAGTAGGAACTACAAAGTACTGTGAACTCTGGTGAAGCAGAAAATGGGGACTTGCACCACATGGACTAAAGTAAGTAACATTAAAAGTTAACCCTTAAATAAGTTTAATATAAGATCCAGGGTCTAAATGAGAACTAGTATCGAAACAAATCCAATTTCCAGTTTTAAAAAATCATCAAAACTTAACACTGCTTGATGGTTATGTACAGCTTGCTTGTATAAGCAGTGACAAGCAGAGAGAAAATAGATTAAACATCAGAGCTCCATCACTGAATAACAGGGTTTCTGTTTCCCCCATGTCCCACATTATCTAGCTGAATTTGCGAGCTAACGTCTTTAAAAAACAGAAGCTCAGATATGATGTTAAAAATGGAGGAAGTGCTCAGTATGCAGTAATCCTCAGAGTAGATTATGATGTACTGGACTCATAATAAGTAAAACTCACCTTCAGGCTGGAGTTCTCCAGCTGAGCATTGGACTCCATCGCCTGCTCGTATTTCCACTCGGCTTCATTCAGAGCGACCTGGACATGCAACAAAACCAAAACGCCCTCAAAAACAGGACTAAAAAACACTGGACACTAACAAACCCAGGAAAGGTTGAGGAGAAAAGTTTACCCTCAGAGATCTGGTTTCCTGATTAAACTTCTCCTTCTTCTGTTTGTACTCGGACTGCACACGCTTGCGAAGGTTTAGCTCTGTCTCGTACAACTAAAACACAGCCACGGTGAAAAGAAGTTCAAACCTTACTTCATGTTCACAAATATAACTTCAACAGTCAATATCAAAACTAGCATCTTAAATTAAAGTGAATTTTGTACAGAAAGCCTGTGAAGTTACCTTATTTCTGAAGGAACTGCTAATGAATAAAGGATTTCCTCACTTACCCTTGTTGTGTCAGTGCACTCTGTGTGTTTTTGAGTGAGCAGGTGGCCCAACTGCTGCACTGTGTCCTTCAGTGTGTCTATCTGGGACTTCAGGTCAGCATCCTGCTTCTGCATCTGTTCAACGGACTCCGTCGCCTGCTTGTGTTTCTCCTCAGATTCAGCCAGAGTGACCTGGAAAGTAAACAACTCTCAGCTTGTTCCCTCTGTTTACAGAGATCCAAGATAATGGGGCAGCAGTATCACACAGCGGTCACTCCAGATCCAAAACAGTGCTATTCTCACGTCTTTATCCCGAGTTTTTTCGAGGGTATACGGACACCAGAGACAGCGGTGTTCATGCCAGACACTATTATAGTACAGAAATCATGCAACAACCAACCGGCATGACGATGTGCTGGAGAAGCTTCGTCCTCACCTCGTTTGGTGCTAACAGAAATGCAGCTCTGTGTGATAAGACTTGCGGTGGCGGTGTGTGTGTGTTTACATCAACACCGAATGGTACTAGAACTATGAGCTTGTTTCTAGTTACTGTACATTGCTTGTGGAGTTCATGACAGTTTTATTTACCTCAGGAATTTACCACGCTAATCCTACGTAGGCTCTATGTGAACTTTATGGGGCTATTAGCGATCTTCAGAATGCTCACCCCGCTGGACTGTTTATTATAGCCAGAGATTTCAACCATGCAAATCTCAAATCATTGCACCCTAAATTCCATTAGCATGCGGACTGTTCAACGAGAGGGGCTGGATCTCGTTTACACAAACTTTCCCGGAGCATACCATGTGGAGTCCAACCCCCACCTCGGCTACTCGGACCACATCCCTGTCATTCTAATTCCAGCATACAGACCGCTCGTCAGTCACTCTAAACCGGTTCTGAAACAGGTGAAAACCTGGCCAGCAGGAGCTATCTCCGCTCTTCAGGACTGTTTCCAGTGCACTGACTGGAACATGTTCAGGTAGGATGCAACCAAGGGTGACTCTATCACCTTGGACAAGTACATGGCATCAATGACCAGCTACATTGACAAGTGCATTGATGATGTGATCGTCTCCAAGACCATCACCACATGCTGCAACCAGAAGCCATAGATTACTGCAAAGGTGCGGCCGCTGCTGAAGTCCTGAGACTCAAGGACAAGACGGTCTTAAAAACAGCAAGGGCCAAACTGTGCTGAGCCATCAGAGAGGCTGTTCCTCCACTGAGAACAAGAGGAGACTATCACATCTGATACGGGGAAAAATCAGCCCAAAATCCAGCTATTACTCTCTCTCTCTCTCTCTCTCTTTGATAAACTCAAATGAACCCAATAAACCAGTTTAAATTTCATTCCAATATAACTGACAGAGGCTCCGCCCCTTTCTGGTGTTGTACAGACGAATCGTGCACACGCATCACACACCAAGACCGGACATGGGAGCGTTATATAAAGGATTTATTTCTTCCTCATGTTATTTTAAAAAGTCCTGTCACTGTGAGTCTTTTCTCTCTCACCTTGTGTTTTCTCTCACTCTCTCGCTCTGCCTCACACAGCACTTCCTCCACCTCCCTCACTTGCTCCTCCAGGATGGACCTCTCACTGTCCAGCAGAGAACCGGACACCTCCCCCTTCTGACTCTTCTCCTCAGCCTCGCTCACAGACCCCTGTAATGTTTATCATCTACTTTTACACACATCTTCAGACATTTTGAGGATTGACAAAGAACTCAGGGAAACAGAACACAATGAACACACCAGATGAAAAGATGATCAAATGTTCTGAAAAGATGTAATGACAAATTCTGAATATTTATGGAAACATTTGTTTTTCACCAAGACACAGAAATATTTATATATAAATTTTCTAAAAACAGGATACAGTATGCTAATGTAAAATTGTTCGTTAGATAATTGAGTATTTTATTAAACAGAAATACAGGACTGTGTTGGGAAGCTCATGTTTATTATTATCAGCACATGTACAATTATTTCTACACTATGATTATTTCTGTTTCTCCAGCTTACTGAATATGAGCTAGATCCATGTTCATTATGACACTGTGTAGAAATGCTGATAATATATTGTAGAAATGAAGAAAAAAAGGAATTTTCTTAACATTAAACATTAACATTAAACCTCTCTCTCTCTCTCTAACAGTCTGCTAGTTTATACAGCTGGCAAGAACTACAAATAACTATTCTTTTAAAAATAAATGATAACAAACATTTGATTAAAAACTGTTTGTTTCTGGTGATAATGAGTCTTGTTACATACTGCACATAAACGCTAATCCAGGCTAACAGCTAAGCTAATGTAGCTACCTAGCTAATAGCTATCGCCTGCTGGAGTCCCTGAACTGACCATAACGGAGTGTTTTACTGAGGTGTAGAAGTGGAGATGGATGTGATGGTGGTTTGGTCAGTACCTGAGGAACAGCGCTGTCCGTCTGTGTTTCATCCCCACACTTCAAGCCTGGATCCAGCAAAGATCCCGTCTGTACTGGGTCTAAATACAAACAAGCAGAACATCGCGGTCTCCATGATATACACTCATTACTGCTTAGAGTCTTACATGCACTCGGCTCATCGAGGACTGGAACACTTTTACTAACGTGGTGTGTTAAAAACGGACAGAACTCAGCAGTGTGTGTGTGTCTGTGTGTGTGTGTGAGAGAGAGAGAGAGAGAGAGAGAGAGAGGGAGAGAGAGAGAGAGAGAGAGAGAGAGAGAGAGATGTCCTACCCTCGGGGTCCGGTGTGTCCGTGTGCTCCGCTGTTTTCTCTCCATCTCTTCGCTTCTTCATAAAATAATAAATTCCCGCACCAGTTAAACTTATTGAATGTAGCATCGTAGCACGGTTAACTCGATAAACCGCTAAACTAGGTTAAACAGCCTTCAGTAAAAAAAAAGTCAACTCTGAATCTCCTTCTCTCCGTCATCACTTTCGGTGACGTCAGAAATGCTCAAATCCCGGATCAAGATGGCTGCTGGAGCTGACGCGTCTTTATATTTACAGTATATCTTCAATATAACCGAAAAGGAAAAGAAATCGTCATTTAAATCCATCCTTCAGTCAGGATAATCCTGCTAACACCGCGGCGTTTAGCAGTGACCACGCCTACGGCCAGTCTGCTGAAGGTGGACACATGGATATAAACCTGGATGAGAAGGAGTCCTCGGATTTGTCGGTGTCTCCAATTGCGTCTCCTGCGGCTAAAAAGAAAAGTCCTGCTTCTTTCAGGTCCAGCCCAGATTCGGACATGGTCAGGGCCTTATCACAAGTGATACACGAGAGAAGTGATAACATTGAAAAGCTGCTGCTCAGGCAGTACGGGTGGGCAACCATGTCTCACCCTGACTCACCCTCAGCACTGGAGCCCCCCAGGGTTGTGTTCTGAGCCCCCTGCTGTACACCTTTGACTGTGTGGCCACTTCCAGCTCCACCAACATCGTGAAGTTTGCGGACGATACTGTGGTGGTGGGCCTGATCTCCAATAACGACAAGACGGCCTACCTAGAGGAGATTAAACACCTGGAGGTATGGTGCCAGGTCAACAATCTCCTCCTGAACGTCAGCAAGACTAAGGAGCTGATAGTGGACTTTAGCACAAAGCAGGAGAGGAATTACCAGTCCCTCACCATTAACAGGACCCCAGTGGAGAGAGTGGACAGTTTCTGGTACCTAGGTGTCTACATCACGCAGGACCTGACATGGTCCTGTCACGTTAACACCCTGGTGAAGAAGGCCTGGCAGCGTCTTTATCATCTCAGACGCCTGAAGGACTTTAAACTGCCTTCAAAGGTGCTAAAGATATTCTACACCTGCACCATTGAGAGCATCCTGACGGGAAGTATCACTGCCTGGTTTGGGAACAGCACCAAACAGGACAGGCAAGCTCTCCAGAGGGTGGTGCGATCAGCTGAGCGTGCCATCCGCACCGAGCTTCCTGACCTGGACACCATATACAGCAAGCGGTGCTGGACCAAAGCCAGGAAGATTATGAAGGACCTCAGCCATCCCAACAATGGACTCTTCTCTCTGTTGAGGTCAGGGAAACGTTTCCGTTCCTTGAAGGTGAACACAGAGAGAATGAGGAGGAGCTTCTTCCCGCAGGCCATTCGGGCCCTCAACCAGTACACCTAGGATCTGGACTCTCTGGTCTTACCCCCACACAACATAACATAACATTCTACCTCAGCTGATTGTTGCACATGCAAATATTGCAATACTTTGTACTCTGTACTACTCTGTACACACAATAACACTCACTGTACATCTTCTCTGTACATCTTTGTGTGCACACTGCACTGTCACTTTACTCCCTGTTAAACTGGACATTATATTTTGCCTTATATACACATCTACAATATATTTATATATTTATTTTACATATGCACACTGTACATACTATACTCTTTTGCAACACCATTTCAATGCTGACCATTTTATTTTATCTACATATATTCATATACTGTATCTTCTGTACATTATAGAGTCTACACATATTTATTTATATTGTTTTATTTTTCACATATACTATACATATACTATATTGTACTATATATATATATGTATATATATATATATATATATATATATATATATATATATATATATATATATATATATATATATATATATTTTATATATATTTTTATATTTGTTATATATACATACATAGACATATATTTGCATTTGCATATCTGACAGTTGATTTTCAAGTTTTTTTTACCATTTAATTTTTTCCCTATACTTTTTAACTATATCCCCTATGTTTCATGTCCACACATTTTCTTTTTTACTTTTTTATGTAAGACAGTCGTAAAAAGCATTTCACTACATGTCGTACTGTGTATGATTTCGTATGTGACAAATAAAATTTGAATTTGAATTTCAGTGGAAACACTGAAGGTTTTGAATAAGATCTGAATATTCGATTTGAATAAGAAAGTTGATATGGTTTTGCTAAAATGACAGAGATGGAAGAGAAGTTGTATGGAGTAGATGTCCGTGTGGTGGCGCTGGAGAAGTCGGTTGAAGGGCTGAACAGCGGATGGGGAGATGGAGTCCTATTCCAGACGGTGGAATTGGAGGCTGGACGGTGTTTTGGAAAAGAAGAGCACTGAGTAATAACACTAAAACACTGTGTTTATGAAGAGCACTGAGTAATAACACTAAAACACTGTGTTTAAGAAGAACACTGAGTAATAACACTAAAACACTGTGTTTATGAAGAACACTGAGTAATAACACTAAAACACTGTGTTTATGAAGAACACTGAGTAATAACACTAAAACACTGTGTTTAAGAAGAACACTGAGTAATAACACTAAAACACTGTGTTTAAGAAGAACACTGAGTAATAACACTAAAACACTGTGTTTATGAAGAACACTGAGTAATAACACTAAAACACTGTTTATGAAGAGCACTGAGTAATAACACTAAAACACTGTGTTTATGAAGAACACTGAGTAATAACACTAAAACACTGTTTATGAAGAGCACTGAGTAATAACACTAAAACACTGTGTTTATGAAGAACACTGAGTAATAACACTAAAACACTGTGTTTATGAAGAGCACTGAGTAATAACACTAAAACACTGTGTTTATGAAGAACACTGAGTAATAACACTAAAACACTGTGTTTATGAAGAACACTGAGTAATAACACTAAAACACTGTGTTTATGAAGAACACTGAGTAATAACACTAAAACACTGTGTTTATGAAGAACACTGAGTAATAACACTAAAACACTGTGTTTATGAAGAACACTGAGTAATAACACTAAAACACTGTTTATGAAGAACACTGAGTAATAACACTAAAACACTGTGTTTAAGAAGAACACTGAGTAATAACACTAAAACACTGTGTTTATGAAGAGCACTGAGTAATAACACTAAAACACTGTGTTTATGAAGAACACTGAGTAATAACACTAAAACACTGTTTAAGAAGAACACTGAGTAATAACACTAAAACACTGTGTTTATGAAGAACACTGAGTAATAACACTAAAACACTGTGTTTAAGAAGAACACTGAGTAATAACACTAAAACACTGTTTATGAAGAACACTGAGTAATAACACTAAAACACTGTGTTTATGAAGAGCACTGAGTAATAACACTAAAACACTGTGTTTAAGAAGAACACTGAGTAATAACACTAAAACACTGTGTTTATGAAGAACACTGAGTAATAACACTAAAACACTGTGTTTATGAAGAACACTGAGTAATAACACTAAAACACTGTTTAAGAAGAACACTGAGTAATAACACTAAAACACTGTGTTTATGAAGAACACTGAGTAATAACACTAAAACACTGTGTTTATGAAGAACACTGAGTAATAACACTAAAACACTGTGTTTATGAAGAGCACTGAGTAATAACACTAAAACACTGTGTTTAAGAAGAACACTGAGTAATAACACTAAAACACTGTGTTTAAGAAGAACACTGAGTAATAACACTAAAACACTGTGTTTATGAAGAACACTGAGTAATAACACTAAAACACTGTGTTTATGAAGAACACTGAGTAATAACACTAAAACACTGTGTTTAAGAAGAACACTGAGTAATAACACTAAAACACTGTGTTTAAGAAGAACACTGAGTAATAACACTAAAACACTGTGTTTAAGAAGAACACTGAGTAATAACACTAAAACACTGTTTAAGAAGAACACTGAGTAATAACACTAAAACACTGTGTTTATGAAGAACACTGAGTAATAACACTAAAACACTGTTTAAGAAGAACACTGAGTAATAACACTAAAACACTGTGTTTATGAAGAACACTGAGTAATAACACTAAAACACTGTGTTTAAGAAGAGCACTGAGTAATAACACTAAAACACTGTGTTTAAGAAGAACACTGAGTAATAACACTAAAACACTGTTTAAGAAGAACACTGAGTAATAACACTAAAACACTGTGTTTAAGAAGAACACTGAGTAATAACACTAAAACACTGTGTTTATGAAGAACACTGAGTAATAACACTAAAACACTGTGTTTATGAAGAACACTGAGTAATAACACTAAAACACTGTTTATGAAGAACACTGAGTAATAACACTAAAACACTGTGTTTATGAAGAGCACTGAGTAATAACACTAAAACACTGTGTTTAAGAAGAACACTGAGTAATAACACTAAAACACTGTGTTTATGAAGAACACTGAGTAATAACACTAAAACACTGTGTTTATGAAGAACACTGAGTAATAACACTAAAACACTGTGTTTATGAAGAACACTGAGTAATAACACTAAAACACTGTGTTTATGAAGAACACTGAGTAATAACACTAAAACACTGTGTTTAAGAAGAACACTGAGTAATAACACTAAAACACTGTGTTTAAGAAGAACACTGAGTAATAACACTAAAACACTGTGTTTATGAAGAACACTGAGTAATAACACTAAAACACTGTGTTTATGAAGAACACTGAGTAATAACACTAAAACACTGTGTTTATGAAGAACACTGAGTAATAACACTAAAACACTGTGTTTATGAAGAACACTGAGTAATAACACTAAAACACTGTGTTTAAGAAGAACACTGAGTAATAACACTAAAACACTGTGTTTATGAAGAACACTGAGTAATAACACTAAAACACTGTGTTTATGAAGAACACTGAGTAATAACACTAAAACACTGTTTATGAAGAACACTGAGTAATAACACTAAAACACTGTGTTTATGAAGAACACTGAGTAATAACACTAAAACACTGTGTTTATGAAGAACACTGAGTAATAACACTAAAACACTGTGTTTATGAAGAACACTGAGTAATAACACTAAAACACTGTTTAAGAAGAACACTGAGTAATAACACTAAAACACTGTGTTTAAGAAGAACACTGAGTAATAACACTAAAACACTGTGTTTATGAAGAACACTGAGTAATAACACTAAAACACTGTGTTTATGAAGAACACTGAGTAATAACACTAAAACACTGTTTAAGAAGAACACTGAGTAATAACACTAAAACACTGTGTTTATGAAGAACACTGAGTAATAACACTAAAACACTGTGTTTATGAAGAGCACTGAGTAATAACACTAAAACACCGTGTTTAAGAAGAACACTGAGTAATAACACTAAAACACCGTGTTTAAGAAGAGCACTGAGTAATAACACTAAAACACCGTGTTTAAGAAGAACACTGAGTAATAACACTAAAACACTGTTTAAGAAGAACACTGAGTAATAACACTAAAACACTGTTTAAGAAGAACACTGAGTAATAACACTAAAACACTGTGTTTATGAAGAGCACTGAGTAACACTAAAACACCGTGTTTAAGAAGAACACTGAGTAATAACACTAAAACACCGTGTTTAAGAAGAGCACTGAGTAATAACACTAAAACACCGTGTTTAAGAAGAACACTGAGTAATAACACTAAAACACTGTTTAAGAAGAACACTGAGTAATAACACTAAAACACTGTTTAAGAAGAACACTGAGTAATAACACTAAAACACTGTTTATGAAGAACACTGAGTAATAACACTAAAACACTGTGTTTATGAAGAACACTGAGTAATAACACTAAAACACTGTGTTTATGAAGAACACTGAGTAATAACACTAAAACACTGTTTAAGAAGAACACTGAGTAATAACACTAAAACACTGTGTTTATGAAGAACACTGAGTAATAACACTAAAACACTGTGTTTAAGAAGAACACTGAGTAATAACACTAAAACACTGTGTTTATGAAGAACACTGAGTAATAACACTAAAACACTGTGTTTATGAAGAACACTGAGTAATAACACTAAAACACTGTGTTTATGAAGAACACTGAGTAATAACACTAAAACACTGTGTTTATGAAGAACACTGAGTAATAACACTAAAACACTGTGTTTATGAAGAACACTGAGTAATAACACTAAAACACTGTGTTTATGAAGAACACTGAGTAATAACACTAAAACACTGTGTTTATGAAGAACACTGAGTAATAACACTAAAACACTGTGTTTATGAAGAACACTGAGTAATAACACTAAAACACTGTGTTTATGAAGAACACTGAGTAATAACACTAAAACACTGTGTTTATGAAGAACACTGAGTAATAACACTAAAACACTGTGTTTATGAAGAACACTGAGTAATAACACTAAAACACTGTGTTTAAGAAGAACACTGAGTAATAACACTAAAACACTGTGTTTATGAAGAACACTGAGTAATAACACTAAAACACTGTGTTTAAGAAGAACACTGAGTAATAACACTAAAACACTGTGTTTATGAAGAACACTGAGTAATAACACTAAAACACTGTTTATGAAGAGCACTGAGTAATAACACTAAAACACTGTGTTTATGAAGAACACTGAGTAATAACACTAAAACACTGTGTTTATGAAGAACACTGAGTAATAACACTAAAACACTGTGTTTATGAAGAACACTGAGTAATAACACTAAAACACTGTGTTTATGAAGAACACTGAGTAATAACACTAAAACACTGTGTTTATGAAGAGCACTGAGTAATAACACTAAAACACTGTGTTTATGAAGAACACTGAGTAATAACACTAAAACACTGTGTTTATGAAGAGCACTGAGTAATAACACTAAAACACTGTGTTTAATCGTGAGAAAGAAATGACTTGGTTTTTTTTAAATAAGAAAGGAATTAAACAAATAAAGAAAATAAACAAATAAATAAAAATCAATGAAGACATATTTTGGGATAGCAAGTGGTGTACCTTGTAGGGATGACCAAGTAGGTTATTTTGGTACTAGTTTTGGGGTCACAGGGTCACATGACCTAGAAGCTATTGAATAAATATTGAATAAATATATATAATTTATACACTGTATTCCTTTGCTGCTGATAGCAGCATTATTACTTTGAGACTACTGACTCAGGACACTTTAATTTAAAGGCTTGTGTGTTTGTTCCTTGTAGTAAGTGATGCAGCTCAGAAGAGCTACGTATTTGCTTGTGGTTTTTTCCTCGCTATTTTTCTCTTTTCCACTGCATTGTTTGCTTTTGTTCTATGTCTTTATTGATTGTTTCACTTAATACCAGGGGGTTAAAAGATTCTGTTAGTTACAGAGTTACAGTTACAGTAAATGGACTAAACGAAGCTTTAAGCAATAATCTAGTTATAATAATCTAGTTGCCTCAAACAATAATCTAGTTATTGTGCTGATTTTTCTACTCAATTTTTAAACTCTCTGGAATAAAGTAAGTGCATCAGTGATTTAGATAAAGAATGCTGTGATGAGAACATACTCCTGGAAGAGGTTGTTGATGCTATAAAATCTCTGAAGTGTATTAAATCACCTGGTAATTATGGCATCTTTGTAGAACTTTATAAACAATTCACATTCATTCTTGCCCTTTTTCTTTTAAAAGTTTTCTCTGAGAGTATCCAAAACCTCGAACTTCCTCCCAGTTTATCTCAGGGAATAAAATCCCTCATCCCCAAATGGAATGGAATTACCTTGTTAAACAATGACTATAAAATTTTGGCCCCAGTATTCTCCAAAAGAATCAAGAATGCTCTCAATTCTATAATAGATGAGTCACAATCTGTCTTTTAAACTTTTTAGACTACTCAAATTTGATAGCTGATGATAGTTTTCTTCTATTTCTAGATGTTTATAAAGCTTTTGATACGTTTGAACACAATTATATTTTTCAGTGTCTTAAAAAATATGGATTTGGGGAATTCTTCTGTAATGCCATTAAAGCCTTGTATAGAAAAGGTAACAGTTCAGTGATTATAAAACATGGTTCAACTCGACGTTTTGACACTTCGAGAGGCATTAGACAGGGATGTCCAATCTCCGCTTACCTTTTTCTGATTGCAGCTCAGCTTCTTTGTGATCAGATAAAAGCGAGTAGTTTAAGAGGTATATCCATTGCTGGAAGAGAGGTGATTATCAGACAACTTGCAGATGACACAACCCTTTTTCTTAAAGATGCTACCCAGATTCCCCTGGCAATTAGGGCTGTCAGTTTATTTTCAGAAGCCTCTGGCTTACAATTACATTTACAGAAATGTGAACTCTTTGCTATTAAAGACTGTGCTGATTCTTTTCTTCATAATATCCCAGTGAAAGATAATGTCACTTATTTAGGGGTTCTAGTTGTGAAAGACCAAAATGAAAAATGTACTCTTAATTACAAACCACTTATTGATAAGACTCAGAAAAGATTTAACCAGCAGTTACAAAGAGATCTTTCATTAAGAGGTAGAGTTCTTCTCTCTAAGGCAGAAGTTCTTTCAACACTTATGCAGCTCAGTCTGTCCCTCTAGACCCCAAACTTGGTAAAGTTGTTGATCAGCTTCTTTTTCATTTTTTATGGAAGCGATCAGTTCATTATATTAAAAAGTCTGTCGTAATGAACACACTTGAAAAAGGTGGTCTCAACTTCTTAGACTTTAGTACTCTAAGTTACACCTTTAAGATTAACTGGCTAAAACAGTTTAGGAAGAACCCATGGTCTTTGTGGAACTTCATTCCCAACTACTGTACATCTTTTCCCAATTTGGTGGTCTCGAATTCCTTTTGACCTGCAACTATAAAATGGATAAATGACCAGCTACTCTCTGAGCTTTTCCCAGGCAGGTTCTTTTGGCTTGGTCCCTGATATTCAAGCACAACGTCTCACCCCATAAATATTTTATTTGGAACAATTGTAATGTTCTTTATAAGAATAAATCCATATTTTTCCAAGATTGGTTTGACAAGAACATTCTATTGCTCAGTCAGTTACTTAATTCTCAAGGCCTCTTATTTTCCTACAAAGAATTTCTTGATCATTTTCAGTTTCCTTTCTCGCCAAAAGAATTTTCTATAGTTATGGGTGCTATTCCATCAGGTGCTCTCACCTTATTGAAGGGTACTCATTCATCACTACCAGCCTCCCTTAGCCTGACTGATAACTTCATTAGTAAGCTGTGCTTCAGTTCTCCTGGCAAAAGCAACAATAAAACCATTCGCTCATTATTCTAGAAGGATACTGTCCCTTACCATATGTTACTACTTACTGGAGTAATGCAGTAGGGATCTCCTGGAAGAAAGTATGGATGCTTCCACATACCATTTTCTGCCCATTAAAAAAGTTTCCTACAAAATAATTCATAAATATTATCCAGCAAACCATGACTTAAAAAAGTTTAAAAGTGATATTTCCTCCAGTGTGACGCCTTTGACGAAACTGTTGTTCATCTATTTTGGAATTGTTCTTTTACAACAATGTTTTGGCAAGATTTACTTGATTTTTTTTTTAGATCTAAAATGTATAAAGACAGTGTTTTATTTTGGAAGGACGTTGTGTTGGGATTTACTGATTACAGTCCTGCTGAAAAACATCAAATCTTCAAAATGAGCCAAATTCTGATATTGGCAAAATTTCACATTCACAAATCTAAATCCTCTAACTCCAGACCTCTATTTGTTGTATTTAAAAAAGAATTTAAGCAATAACTTTCATTAACTGAGTTGTCACAGAACAAAAAAGCTTGGAAACTGTGATCTTTTCCCAGTTTTCGATGGCCTGCTCTTTCTTCTGGTTTGAGTTGTATCTGATTGTATCCCTCTTGTATGTTTGTTTGGTTGCTGTTTTCTCATTACTGTGTTTCCTTTTCTTTTTTCCCTTTTTTTTGTCTTTCCTTCATTTGCTGTATTCTGATATTATGTTTGTTTGTTCAGTTGTTGTGCACTATTCTCTGTACTGTTTCCAAGCAATTAAAAAAAAAGTAATAAGATGCACAAATTCCATCCAGTCTGTTGTCTGCCTGTTTATTATTATTTATGAATGAAGAAAGATAGTGAGGGTCAGCCGGTTAATCACAGCTCACCCTGTAAATCTTTCGGCCGATCAGGACAAATCCGTTCTAGGACATCAGCAACTGGACATAGCCAGGACAAGGCCAGAATATATTAGAAGCTTACTTTCTGTCCTTAGCTCTGTGTTTTGTAATTATAAGTTGTTATGTTGTTTATGTAGCACCAGGGTCCTGGAGAAACGTGGTCTCATTTCACTGTGTACTGCATCAGCTATATGTGGTCAAAAGGACAGTCTTGACTTGACTTGAATGTATTCTTTGTTTTATCATCATTTATAAGTCTATTTAGGCGTGTGCTTTAACATATATATTTAATAATATAAATATTGGTAGTTTGTTTATAGATTTCTATACTGTGTTAGTATTTTATAATAATTTATCACTTATGTATATTGTTATGGTGTGTGTCTTGTGCTGTATTATTCTTGTCTATGTAAAAAAAAGACAATATTTCGGACCAGGTCGGTGTGGATCAATCCTTGTCTGAGGTGGGATTCGGACCGGGTCGGTGTGGCTCAATCCTTGTCTGAGGTGGGATTCGAACTGGATCAGTGTGGATGGGAGGAGGACTTGAATTTTTGTAAAAAGCTTTTGTAAAAAGCACATTAAAAAAAAATTACAAAACAGGCGCATATAAATCACACGTGGCATTCTGACTCTCCTTTCCTTTCTTTTCTTCTCTTTTTTCTTCCTTCCTCTCCTTCCCCATTTTTTTCCTTTCTTCCTCACCTGAAACAGACTATTGTTCCCCAGCTTGTGCTTCTACAGCAATGTTGAAAGATTCCATAAAAACACTCCTAAACCTTGTGGAAAACCTTCCTAGAAGAGTTGAAGCTGTTACAGCTGCAAGGAGAACTCCATATTAGACCGTACGGCTTAAGAATGGGGTGCCATTCAAGTTCAGCTGCAAAGAGAGACAAAAACTTTTGGTCATAAAGTGTATATAAAAATAGTGCTTAACTTGCTCATCTCCACTTGTTGCAGGTCTATTCGTTTTACTGTACTGTACTCATTTTCCAAACACAAAGTTTTGAAGCATGCCTAGGGTTAGGCACGTTAAGGGAAAACATCCCCACCCCACATTAAGCATCGGGAGAGCACGGTGTTGAACACGAGACTTGTGGACCACGTTGGAGCACGAGGTACACTGGCGTGGTGCACCCCACACACAATCACGTCACGGCCTTAAATACAGCCGGAGCATCAGTGGATTGGCAGAGCGTCATGACGTCAAAATGATTGACAGTTGAGTCAGCCAATAAACACCGACCTAGAAGCGGAGTAAGAAACAACACAAAAGGAGCGAGGAAAAAAACATAATATACACAAAACACACGTGGAACGTAACAATAGTGTATATGCTTATGTGTTTGTATGTGTGTAAATATAGCCAACTTCCTCTATACCACTGACAATAATACAATAATCCTCTATAATACTGACATTTTGCCTTTTATCTAAACGTTTCAAATCAATACATTAAAAATAAATTATCATTCATCTGCAATATTAAGATGTATGTAAAGAAATCCCACCATGGATACAAGAGACATGTTTATTTCATGAACTGAAGTTTCTTAGGACAACATGGGTTAGAAAAGGTACAGACCAGTAAAAAAAAATAAAATAAAAAAATAAATAATAATAATAATAATAATAATAATAATAATCTCATGGCTTCATATAAATAGTCATTTATTCATACACAAGAAATTTGATGAAATAAAATGTAAAATGAAGACCCGGAAGTCCGAGCCCTCTGAGATATCCCACTCAATACGTTACACACATTCATATCAATTACATGACACACACACACACACACACACACACACACACACACACACACACACACACACAGGGACAAGGTGGATATGAACTGATATGCTCTAAGCTGTTTTATTTCTCTCAGTATTGGATGTGTTAGGTCTCTCTGTACGCCGTCGAGAGTGCAGCTTCAGACGATACCTGTGGAATACAGCTGGAGAAGTTGGAGCTTTTATTTTATTACTATTTATTTTTTTACTTTCCTTACCTGTCTCCTTAATAGTCTGTTATCAATGTGGATGTGTTATGGTGATGGATACAATAAATGTTCTTTGATGCATAGAAAATAAATGATAAAGCAGAAATCAGTTTGCGAATCCTTTTCACTTCAACCGGTCCTGTTACAGTCTGCAAGGTCTTTCCTCTTCAGAAAAGTCAGATGATCACTTATACTTTTACCACTTTTACCCTGACATCAGACTTGTAGTCTTTCAACAAAAGGCTAGCAGTATCTGTGGTGCTGGCCCCAGCAAGCTGAAATCACCATAAGATGTTTAAGTGACTTTGTTAATGTAGGATTTTCCAATTCAACCTTGACAACACTAACCATATGCAATTTTATAGACATTACACTAATAAAAATAATAACTAAATACTCAGACATTTTACACACACTTAATTTTATTTATTTATTTTTATAAGACCTTGATGGCCCACCACTGCTAATGATACATAACCCACGCGAGTGCTGAATTTAGCCTACAGTACTAGTTTTGCTAAGCTAATAGACACTTCCAGGTGAACAAAATTGGTGAAATCACAAAAAAATAAAGTAATTATGAGCCAGTTTTACTCTATCCTAAGCCGAGAGTCAGGCACAGTATGGTTTATGTAGGATCTGGATTTCTGAAGGGAAGATAAGGATTTTTTAATGCTATTTAACAAGCTAGCTTATTATTTCTGTGGTTAAAAAAATAAAATTTCATTTTGCTTGTTTTTGTCTTTGTTACTGTCAAAATATTAGTTATAATTTCAGGTGTAGCTTTTTGAAATAACAATCACAAAATAATCTTTTGATTTTATTTTCATTTAACACTTGAATTTTTACACAGAAAATGCCTTCATTTAATTTCTCTTTTCATCGCCGTCTTTGCACATATACGAGAATAAAAATAGCAAGCGAGGGATTTACATTTTAATTTTGGTGATAAGAAAATACCACCTATAGTGAGGTGTAGTAGAGGTGACATTTTGAGGGGGGCATAATCCCAAAAAAACAGAAATCTGCTATTACACACCCGCCTTCCAAGAACTTGGACAACGTGATGCAAACACCAGCATGTGTGTGTCTGTATCAGAAGATGGTGTGGTGGGACACAGACCTGTGTCCAGATCTTTAGATTTAAAACACTGACGCTTGCCTACAAAGCCAAGAATGGACCAGCTCCATCTGACCTCAAATCTCTTATTACTCATATCACACTGTACCTCGCTCCCTCAGGTCCACTAGCACTGCTGGACTGGTCCACCATCTCTCAGGGTAAGAGGTAGGTCTACATCTAGACTCTTCTCTGTTCTGACACCAGGGTGGGGGAATGAACTTCCCTTAGGTGTCTAAAGCCGAGTCACTGACCGTCTTCAAACAAAGGGTGAAGACCTGCCTCTTCCTGAAACACTTAAACTAGTGCTTATTTATCCCTGTTTGCTTTATTTTTAAAAAAATAAATAAAAATATACATTGTGCTGTAATTCCTCCTAACAGAGTTTCAGGCTGCTGGTATCCTGAGTCTGTACCCTTATGAACCAGTGTTGTGTTTATTGATAGACTTCACAGCACTATTGTACATCGCTCTGGATATGGGCATCTGCCACATGCAGTAAAATGTAAATGTAAATAATGTTGGAAATATTAAGAATCTGTTTTTCTTTCCTGTGCTAAAAGAAAGCCCATATTTCTGTCCTTTCTTCTTCACCTCATGTCACACCTTTTTCAACAAATCCTTATTTACCATTTTATTATTTAAAATTTTATAAATGCTAGTACATAAAGCTAAGTGCTAGGTTGTTATATGTACCTGCTTCATTTAAAAGGTTGAGGGTGTCATCAAGTCCTCCCAACAGGACCGCCCATGCAAATTCCTCCTCAATCTGAAAGAGAGACAGAGAGGGAGAGAAAGAGAGAGAGAGAGAGAGAGAGAGAGAGAGAGAGAGAGAAAGAAACAGTGGAAGTAACCTGGAGCAGTGAATAAAAGCATGAAAAACTGTTTCTCTCTGTGAACAAAAAGGACAGTCATGTGCAATATCAGGATTTAAAACAGAAATAAAAGAGTTCACAGAGATTATACAGTGTAAAATCCTCCATTGGAGGTTGGCAGCTTTTTTGGTTAGTGGTGGTTTGTAAAGTTCCCTCCACTCTGGTTTAAAATCATCATCAAAACCATGTACACTTCCTCATGGGGTGTCCACCCTCCCACTCAGCTTTTTCTTATTTAAAACCTTTACACATGTTCTGTAGAGCAGCTTCCCCGACACTGACCCAAAGTCCATCTCCCCTTCGCCCCGACACTCCAGGAGGGGGCCTGCACACCCGTCGAGGTCAGGAGCGATGTTCAGCTGGGGAAAGGGATTGTCCTCTGCAGGACCAGTCTCTGTATGATGACAGTCCATCAGCTGAACATGCTCCTCTGATGTTAGTGCAGATTTCCAGCAGTGTAGGAGCTGATTGACAACACGCAGGGGCCGCAGTCCCATACGCGCTGCCAGGTCCTCTGCCCTCAACAAGTCCGACCCCGCAATGTTCACAAGCTCCCGGAGCGCTACAATCCCTGAGGAGATGAGAGTTCTGGACAGTGCAGGGACGGTCACACTGGATATGTCCAGTCGCTCGCCATACACCAGAGGCTCCTCCAGCAGCCAATGTAGTGTTCTGCAGCCTTTGTTTTGTTTCTTAAAACAGTTCCAGATTTTAAAAAGTCCACGGTAAAAAGCTGGTAATCCAGAAAAGTCCAGCATTTTTGTGTCCATTAAAAACAACGCTTTGTCCAGCCCCAGTCCTCGAACTGTGCGTAATAATCCACTGGCTGCTGCTCTCCATACTAGCTCTCTGGGTCCAGTGAGGAGCCTCTGGCTGAACTGGAGGCGGAAGGCTGCGGCTCTGCTGGACAGCTGGACCAGCCCCTGTCCTCCTTCCTCTTTCGGCAGATGGAGAACACTCTGAGGAACCCAGTGTAGCCCGTCCCAGAAGAAGTCCACCAGCAGGGCCTGAATGTTTGCTAGCAGGTTCTGCGGCGGATCCATGCATGCCAGCTTGTGCCAGAGGGACGACGCGGCGAGGTTGTTGATGACCAGCGTTCGCCCCCTGTAGGACAACTTGGGACCGGCCACTTCCACCTGCTCAGTCTGCCCTTTACATGCTCTACAGAGCCCTCCCAGTTTTTGTTTAAAAACTCGTTGTTCCCCAGGTAGACACCCAAATATTTAAAACCAACTCTTTTCCATGCTAAGCCTCCTGGTAGTGACGGTTGCCCACCTCCCCACTCCCCAACTAAAATGGCTTCACTCTTTGACCAGTTGACCTTGGCAGAGGATAAAATCTGAAAGTCATTTAAAATATCAGTTTAACATTCACATCATTCTGTGTGTTTATCATCACTACCAGATCATCTGCATAAGCTGATAAACATATTGAGGCATTAGCATGTGGTATATTAAAACCAGAGAGATTACTTCTTAACTTATTTAAAAGAGGTTCAATAGCTATAGAGTATAACATTCCAGAGAGGGAACAGCCCTGCCTGATCCCTCTGTACACTCTAAAAGGAGCACATAAACCACCATTAACCTACACTCTCAATTTCACTGTACAACACCCTCATCATGGCTATAAAACTTGGGTTGAACCAAAAGGCTTCCAGCACCTTCCACAAATATTCATGCTCAACCCGGTCAAAAGCCTTTTCCTGATCTAGAGAAATCAGACCAGTCTTTAAGCCCAATAGCCGGGAGATGTCCAAAATGTCACGAATTAAACACACGTTATCGAATATGGACCTATCAGGCACACAGTACGTCTAGTCCTGGTGAATGAGCTGCTCCATTACCTTAGTCAGTCTGGAGGCTAATGCTACTGAGAGCAGCTTGCAGTCAGTGCACAGTAGTGAGACCGGGGGCCAGTTTTTCAGGTGGGTCAGGTCTCCCTTCTTCGGTAGCAGGGTCAGGACGGCCCTCCTGCAGCTCAACGGGAGTTCACCTCTCCGCATGCTTTTGAAACACATCATTTGAAACACTTCATATCATCATCAGAAGAAACAAAGATGTTGTAATCAAATCCTTCAACACTGAATTTAAAAACAGCATTAAGCTCCTCTACACCTTCTTTCAGAACCATAAACACCATCCTCCTAAAAGAAACCATGTGTTTGACCAGTGGGGACTTACAACCAAGGGGGATTCTCTTAATAGGGGAAACAATTCGCCCGTACCGAGACAGCTCTTTACAGATGGCCTCATCTGAAATAAAAGGAGGGGCATTGGACAAAATGACCTTCTTAGATGGGGAACTGAGGGGAGAAACCAGTATTGACTCATTATTCACCACAATACCCTTCTGAATCAGATTTCTGACTTTTTCAACATTATTCAGAAACACCACAATGGCACTGTTCATTCTGGAGGCAGAGACAATGTTCTCATGCGCCACCACGTAACCGACTGCTAAACAACATTCTTCAACACTCACCGGACACACAACACGGACACCGTGCTGGCAAGTCAGACTCTCGCGAGAGACAGAGAGAGAGAGGGAGAGACAGAGAGAGACAGACAGACCAAGAGAGAGAGATAGATGTAAAACTTTGCCACAAACACCTTATATTGGAGAACACAACTTCAAATGTCCAACATACCTGGGAAAGCTCAAATGAAGTCCATCACAGGTGGTTTCTCGAGGATTACGTCTTTTCCACACAGGGAGAAGGTTTTTGTCTTCTTTTTGTTATTCACTTTGTTGTTGTCTCTTTTCTTGTACTCATACAGAGAAGCTCAACTCTCTGCTTGTCCGTCCATCCGTACCTAAAAGTAAAAAAGAAAGTAAAAAAGAAAAAATATTTAGCTCCTTCCTTGAAATCTGGACTGTCCACAAAGCACACATCAAGATAAAGACTAAACTAACAAGTCAACACCAACAGAACGTTTCAGTCAATAAAATAAAATAGACTTTCTATTCTCTAGTCATCGTCATTATAATGAAAAGGTCCATTCTTCCCACAAGTTATTGGGTAAGGTAAGCTTTTATTCTGAAAGGAGGCCCATTTCCTCTTAGCTGCTTCATTTTTAATGGACATTTTATGCCTGTTTTAGTTTAGTCAGCTGTTAAGGTTATGATTAATGATCATGTTTTCAGCAGTAACACACCTTAGTGAATCATTTAACATCCACTTTTAACCTTTCTAGCTTTAGAACATCTTTAACTAGAACATTACTATGAATTTCTACATTTTTTGTACAGTAAATGTGTCCTGTTAACCAGAATGGGCTTTTAACCAGGAAATAACAGGATTTATATCAAAACCATTTCTATCTCAACATCATTTACCTGTGTCAATCCAAGGCTTAGTAATGGCACAGACCAAGCTAGCGATTAGCATTAGCGATTAGCATTAGCTGCTAGCGCGATTATTTATTTATTTATTTATTTGCAATGATACAAAAAGACACCAAAGCATGTAAACATTAGACATCATTCTCACAAACTCCCGACTGGTTTTTATGAACAGTATCTACAACAATATCAAGTATGCTGTCATTTCATCTTACCATATTAGCCACAGCTACAAGTACGAGCACTAACCCCTAGGATACGACAGGTCCCACCCCTACTTACAGCTGATAGGCTGGGGAGCCGAACGCAATCCCTCTGCGGATTGGACAATTCAACCGTCACTCAACTCGACTGAAACAACCCGGAAGGCAGAACGGAGCTTGTCCATAAATAACAGTCCACTGACCAAGTCTGGACAAGTTGGAACCACTAAATATGCGCTTGGCGTCAGCATTAAGGGCCGGATTACGATAGTTCCGTGGAAATAAGTCAATAAATCCACAAATAATCTTAGCTTTACTGCCGAGCGCAATCAACAAACCCTTGTATTAAAAGAGCCGTAGGTGCAGTGGGACACGCCCACAATGGAATACTCCAAGATACAAATACGTTCAAAAATGCCATTTCAAATTCGTTCCTTTAGAAAATAATGAAATACTAGTCCTCGCCATGTCTAGGAGTCTGTGTAGAAATGTTTAAAGGATGGAAGGATGTTGTCGCTCTCTTCTTCGTACCATAAATAGCATTCATGTCCTACTGTATTATTGTGTTTGGTGAGGTAGCGCCAAGTGACCTCTCACGTGTATGTCACGTGTATGTAGCTGTAATTTTGCAATTTCCCATAATTCCCGTGGGTGGGAGTCACGTGACGTGATGTGACGTCAACCGGACACACGTCACTCACTTCCCCTCATTGTGCTGAGCGGTTTGATACATCACATGTGTATGTTGCAGTAACATTAGCATCAACGTTAGCATTAGCATTAATGTTAGCATTAGCGTTAACATTGGCATTAGCATCAACGTTAGCATTATCATTAGCATTAACATCAACATTAGCGTTAGCATTAATGTTAGCATTAGCATCAACATTAGCATTAGCATTAATGTTAGCATTAGCGCTAGCATTAGCATGAACGTTAGCATTAGCATGAGCATTAACAATAGCATAAGCATTAACCTTATCATTTGCCTTAACATGAGCATTTAATATAGGGTGCCAATACTTTTGTGATGTCAAAACTTTTGGAACTCTCCACCATTTACAATGGAGGTCTATGGGACAAAATTCCACTTTGAGCTTCCATACCGGGAATACCGGAATTCTGATCGCTTATAAAAGTCATAGCACATCTTTCCCGGACAAGCCGCACGATTTGACACCTCATTCGTGGGTCTACGACAAACGGTGCGGGACTAGTTAGCGGACAAAATTTGTACGGAAGAAGAAGAAATATAATAATAATAATAATAATAATGATGATAATAATAATAATAATAAGTATGAGGAATAATAATAGTGATGCTTTGCATAGCAAGCACCACTAATTAATCAGCAAAGACAATCGTCACTAGGGATAAGGGATACCACAATTTTTTAATGTGATACGAAACAGATTTTTGTTACAATTTTAATGGCACTGATGCCACTTATTATTTTAAATGTGGATGTGATTTTTCAAAATAATGTTCATTTTAGAAAATAGATCATTACATGTAAAGGCAAATTACAAAGACATACTGGCCATTAATAGCAAATTACACAAAATATACACACTGTACACACACACACATAGTATAAATATTCATATACATGCATACTGGTATTCCTAACATTAAGGGGACATTCCAAACACAATTATTATCATACTGTACAAACTGTATATTCTATCTCCAGAAGGTCAGAATTTACTGGTATTATTATATTTGTGGGGATGTTTTTGGTCTCTGTAATGTAAGTAATACTGGTACCTCCCCTATACATGCAGAAGTGCATGCATGAGCAAACACACACACACACACACACTTGTATTCTTATTTACCTAACGGTAACAAGAGAGAGAGAGAGAGAGAGAGTACAGTTAATAGGGTTTGCCTCCCTTAAAACTCTCCTGTAACATCTTTTGTAGGACAGAGGGAGACTGGACAGAGGAAGACTGGACAGCTTGTTTTTGTTCCACCTCTTTATAAGTTTCAGTGTGTGTGTTGTCTGGAAGTGTTTAAAAAGGTTGAATAAACTCGCCAAACACTGGGGGTGACCAGACGTGACACACACACACACACACACACACTGATACAACTACGACTCTACTGTACTGTGTTACACTGTAGTGGTGAGTAATCATTACACTTCCTCTTCCTGTACACATTGGTTCCCTCAGCAGCCTCCCTTTATTCTCCCTCTTCAAGTTACTCAGATAAAAAATGATCAGCTTGTCCTGTTACTGAGAAATTGCAAAGAAGTAAAACACTCCTGTCATGAAGATGTCTGAAAACAAATAGAAAAACATAAAAGGAAACAATAAAAGCTCTGATCTGCATCAGGTCCTTCAGAAAGACTGAGAAAGCACTGTATAAGGAAGAGGAGGAGCAGGAGGAAGTGATGAAGGACACAATGCGAGGCGCTGGTCCTCATCACGGCGAGAGACGCGGGTATAAACCCGGGTTATATAACACTAGCGCCACCTGCTGTTCAAACCCTAACTAATCACCTCCTTTTAAACCCTTACATGCTGTCCGTGTCAAAGTGACATTTCCACAGTAAAAATACCCTAAATGCCATTGTTTTAGCCTGAAATAGCATAAGACTGATCATATATGGTGACCACAAAGAAGTCATACAGGACCTGCATTAACAAAACAAAATAATCATCAAACAATCAAATTAGTATACATTTACATCTGAGCTAACTGTGATCAAAAGAGAGATACAAAGAGTGGTTCTGGGGTCATGAGATTATAAAGGTGAGCTGACCTGAGCTGCCATTTCTGTGAGGTTATGGCAACAAGACCTACTGTACAAGAGCTCCTCGATCCGATCCTCCGGGATGAGGAAGCAGATAGTGGTTTGGAAGTGGAGGTGTCAGAGCGGGAAGATGACATGGAGGATTACAGCCTCACTGATGAATGTTAGAAGCACATGGCATAAGGGTGCAAACGTCAGCACTCAGAAGGACAGAAACTACCCTCTAAGTTCATTCTAAATAGACCTGGAATTCAACATTTGCTGTGATTTGGACATTTATTATGAAGGAATTTTAAGCCATACAGTGAAGGCATGAAATATGACCAGTGTGTGTGTTAACAGAAGCTGATGATGATGATGATGATGATGATGATGATGATGTAGTCACTGAGGAAGAGAAGGAGAGTAAAGAACTATCAGATGCTGAGCAGTGTGGAGAATCAAAAGGAGATGAAATTCCAAAAATGCAAGAGGTACAACGTCCTGATCCAACTCAGAGAGGATGGATAACAGAAGACATTAATATCAAAGAAAAAAAGGAAATTCATTTATAATCTCAAACTCAGGCAAGTTGTAGAGAATAGCTGATCAAATTTATGCTTGTGCTTCGCTTTGTTTGTGTACCCTGTGTAGTTTGTGTTTTTTTCTTTTTTTCTATTCATTTTCTTTTCTTTTGAATGGAATATACTGTGATCACTATAAACTGTAGGGAGGTTCAAGCATTGTGTTTATATTGTTTTTACCTGACATTATTAATAACAATTAATTTTGTTTAAAAAACAACAACAGTAATTATTTATATACACCAATCAGCCATAACATTGTGACCACTGCCATTTGAAGACTGAGTATCTCTTCATCATGGCACCTGTTAGTGGGTGGGATATATTAGGCAGCAAGTGACCATTTTGTCCTCAAAGTTAATGTTAGAAGCAGGAAAAATGGACAAGCGTAAGGATTTGAGCTTTGAGCTTTGAGCCCTTGTGGGGTGTTCCCGGTCTGCAGTGGTCAGTATCAATCAAAAGTGGTCCACAGAAGGAACAGTGGTGAACCGGTGTGACAGGGTCAATGGGCGGTCCAGGCTCAATGATGCACATGCACGAGGCTGGCCCGTGTGGTCCGATCCAACAGACAAGCTACTGTTGCTCAAATTGCTGAAGAAGTTAATGCTGGTTCTGATAGAAAGGGGTCAGAATACACAGTGCATCATGGTTTGTTGTGTATGGGGCCGCAGACCGGTCAGGGTGCCCGTGCTGACCCCTGTGCACCACCGAAAGCTCCAACAATGGGCATGTGAGCATCAGAACTGGATCACGGAGCAATGGAAGGTGGCCTGGTCTGATGAATCACGTTTTCTTTTACATCACGTGGATGGTCGGGTGCGTGTGCGTCTCAGCAGGATAATGCACCGTGTCACAAAGCAAAAATGGTCCAGGAATGGTTTAATGACCACAACAACCACTTTGAGGTGTTGACTTGGCCTCCAAATTTCCCAGATCTCAATCCAATCCAGCTTCTGGGACAAACATGGAGGCCCCACCTCACAACTTACAGGACTTCTGCTAACATCTTGGTGCCAGATCCCACAGCACACCTTCAGGGATCTAGTGGATTCCATGCCTCGACGGGTCAGGGCTGTTTTGGCAGCAAAAAGGAGGACCAACACAATATTAGGCAGGTGGTCATAAAGTTATGGCTGGTCGATGTATTGTGGTACAGCAATCCCCTGCTATATAGCGGTCCCGGTATATCACGGATTTTTATTTGGAACATTTAGGGGGTGTTTTAATGTAGAATGAGGGCACCAGGGCACGGCCCCCTTAAAGTTAGCCAGAGAAGAATGCTACTTTAACACGTTCACAATAACTTTATATTTTAATAATGAAATAAATTCATTTAGTCGTACTATTGCTCTGCTAGTCATATTATCATTTATTTAAAATGAAAAATCAAAACTGTATTTTGTACATTTGTGTGTACAGTCCTGCATTACTAACAGCTTGCACCCCCCCCAAACAACCAAATAAATAAATAAATAAAAATTTGGCACCTGCCGCTACTAGTCCTTTCTACAACACCAGCCAAGGGCCCACACGGAACTATTAAGTCAGTGTAGTTTCTGAAGTCATTATAAACACTAATTCCTTGCTGTCACAAGCTGACAGATGAAATGGCAGATCTCTGGAGGTGTGATAGTCTCCAAGTGGCTCTGTCCACGGCTGTCTCCTGGACACAGGCTGTCCATACACAGCATCCAAACATCCCAGTACACCAAACTAAAACATTTTTCTACATCCTGGACTTAAACACTGAGACTGTGTCTGAATCCCCAACACTAATTTATAAAGCTTCACAGCAAAATTGACATAAAAACTTCTGGATGCATATTTAAACAGAAATTTACAACAAGAACACAACATTTTATAAGTTTAGATCATTTATTTTTTTCTTTTATTTTTTTTATTGCTTTTCGTGCTGATCACAGGAGGAGTATCCTTAGGGGACGTCCTGCAAAATAAAGCAACATGCAGTTAGGTATGAAAATAAACTAGGATACAAATCAGTCCATATTTCCTTATTTTAAACCTTTTTCATTTAAGTAATTAAATATTCTTAATACATATGTGATTACATAATCACAGTCTGTTAAAGAACTCATTAAGATCGAATACAATCCATGTAATGTACACTATTATTGTGCCTTTTAATTTATTTTAATTAGGTATATTCTTAATGTCTAACCGCGATGTCCTGAGGTTCCCGAGGTTCCTGAGGTTCCCGAGGTTCCTGAGCAAACCACGTGTCCTCGATGATGTCCTTCAAAGCCAGCCGAGAGAGAGGCTCTTTAGTCAGGCACTGCAATATCAGCAACCTGCATCCTGTGTGCGCGTTGACCAATAAAAAATGACCATTATGGTTAAAACCACTTTGTTGTGCAAGTGTTACAGCTTTATTATCCAGGTGTAAATGTGATTCTTCTTCATTTTCTTACCTTCAGACAGAGCAGAATTTAAAGGTACTTCACTTTCTGTAATTTCGTTATTGGTCCTAAAGGGCAGGTGTCCGTGGACCAGCTGGAACAGGAGCACACCCAGACTCCAGACCGTAGCATCAGCTCCCAGATACTGTTTCTCACGTATCCACTCGGGAGGACAATAACAATAAGTTCCTGAGTGAGAAAGAAAAAAAAGATCAGAAACCTTCATGAAAATGACTCTCCACTGTATGGTCTTAGATTCTACCACATATGCATTGTACAATTACCTGAATAATGAGTGTAGGGATCGCGCTGCAACACGTCTCCACAGCCAAAGTCGATCAACTTCACCTTCAGAGTGTCAGTGTTGATCAGGATATTCTGAGGCTTGATGTCACTGTGAAAAACTCCATGATCACAGCAGTGACGAGCCGCCTGAACCACCTGCCACATGATGTGTCGAGCCTGTGGTTCAGACAGCACACCGTTGTAACTCTCACAATACTCACTCAGGTCCATGCAGGGACTGGGTCGCTCCAGAACTAAGATGATCCTATCGGACAGGTCAATCCATTCCAGCAGCTCCACCACATTCTCACAGACAGCCGGTGTGGACACCTTGCGCATCAAGGCTACTTCTAGGGGCAGGTACTCCGTTTCACCAGGCTAAAATGACAACACAGACATGACACAAAGACATGGTCAGTATGGGCTTGGAGTGAAACATCTACAACGCAGCAGGCATTACAGTGGAAAAGGTTCTGTGTCCAGATCAGCAGTCTTTCTCTCAGAACTGTTATGAATGACAGGTAATAAAATCTGAATCTGAAATATGATTGAGAAGTGAATTAGGAGTAAAATCAGTTTACTTACCAAACAGGTGTATTGGGCTCTGCTCTTCATCACAAATTTAATAGCGACCTATCGACATATACAGAACATAATTAGTAAACCTGTGGTAATATCATTTAGATATCAGCAAATAGAGGAAGGAACCTATCTCTTATGCAAAATCACATACATTAATCTCATGATGTAATGCTTTACATTTCCATTATTGTGGTGATTAGTGCTGTACACATGCAGACACAGTACCTCTCTCCCATCCTCTTTACGAACTCCAGCATACACCCTGCCATAGCCTCCTTGTCCCAATAGCTCTCCAGTAGTGTACTTTCGTGAAAAATCATCTGTTAAACAATCAAACAATCATTCAGTTCAACTGGAATCAGAAGGAAAGCGTTCACACATCAGGTAGCCTCTATGTACACTGTACATCGTGTTATCAGTTTATCACATATCCTAGAAATGTCCTGAAACACCGTGAGAGACACTGTTAAATATTCATAACCAACCAATTCAGAACAGATCAATTTGTTGGGGAACGAAAAAAAGCGCCGTTTATTTGAACTATTTTAGACCTTACAAAGTACTGACCAAAGTGTTTTTTTCCCTCTTTAACCCTACATTTTTTAAAGCATTTTTGTATAAACCTCTACAATAGTCTCCTATACACATTTATTGTTTTTCTTCTGCTTAAAAGCACAAAGTCCACCTACCTTCCATCGTGTGAGGGTCAGTTGTTGAATGTCTTATTCTCAAATGAAGTAGTAAGAGGTGTTAAAGACAAGTTAGTACTTGCAGTCATAGAATCAGAATCAGAACTCAGTGACATCACATAACCTGCAAGCCCCGCCCACCAAAGGGGTGCCATGACGATTCATCGAGTCTTATTCACTTCACCTCTCACTGCTCACAAGGTTATGGCTGATTGGTGTGTATATATATATATATATATATATATATATATATATATATATATATATATATATATAAACTGATCAGATTTTACTGTGTTTATTTGTTTAATATGTTCCTATGATATATATGATATATATTATATTTGCATATATCATATAAGTTCTCTTAACAGTAGATCCACTTTATCCACTCAGTAGAACTTCCAAAGCCCTGAAACATCATGGTGATGATATCACCAGTCCAATCACCTTGAATCCCATTAGGACTATTTATTTTTAAACATTTACTTAGTGCTTCGCATGTTTATTTTGCACTTCTGAGGTCAGGGGGAGGATTTGTGAGTTCTACCTGTGCCTCTGGGGTTTCCTCTGGGTACTTTGGGTTCCTCCATCAGTCCAAAGGTATGCGTTGTAGGCTGAATGGCTAAAGCATCAGTACTGTATGTGCAATTGTGCCATGAGATGGTTTGGTACCCCATCCAGGGCATCTCCTGACTTGTAGCCTGAGTCATCTGGCCCTGACAGCCTCCAGGTTTCCCCATGTCTAATGCCTGTAAAACAACACTCCAACAAAAACACTGATAAAAGTGTTTGCACAGAAGAGGGGAAAAAAGAAACTTCATAATAGTATTAATAAAATTTAACTTGCATAGTGCTGTACAAAGGTCCATGCAGGGACAAGACGACCCAACTGGACAGGTCAAGCTATTTACCAGGAGTAAAATTAGTTTACTTACAATGTTGATGTATTTGTCCTGGACAGGCTGTGCCACATATTTAATAGCGACCTGTCGACGTGTACAAAAGAATAATTGGTACATTTAAGTCAGAATAAGAGGTTAGCTGAAGCGTTTCTTCATCACAAAGCATTAAAGCGTTTGACTCACCTTTCTCTTCAGGACTGCCTGATGTAATGGACATTTCTTCCAGTATAGTGGTTTGAGAACCGCGTACACAGATTATCACCAGGACAGTCGTATTTCATCTGCACGATATAAACCCCTAATTTCCATCCCAGCAGATGCCTCAGTTCAAGTGAGGTGGGACGAAATTCCTTGCAAAAACTCTGCACCAAACTCATTCCCTCCCTCAGGAAAGCCACCCATCTCTCACCCACCTCAATATCTGACACAGACTCAGGACCATAGTTAATTCTCATAAACTTCACATGAGGTGCAGTGAGGACACTGTCTTATTCCAATCCAGTTTCATGAAAAATGTTTTTTATTTTTATTTTGATTTTTAAACCTACAGTGATCATAGTGTCTATCTCTGCTCCAAGCCATGAATAGCGTTCAGCTTCCACCAAGTTAGCGTCCCTGTCACATGTCTTGAGAGCCAGCGTTTCATTTCCCATTCCGTTTAATGCCGTTCATGGACAAGACGCATTTGGGACAAACCCCTTTCTCGACAATGTAGAACAGGAGCACACCCAGACACCAGACCATAGCAGGATGTCCCAGATACTGTCCTTCGAGTATCCACTCCAGAAGACAATAAACTGGAGTTCCTGAGTAAAAAAAGAAAAAAGAAAAGATTAGCAAGCTTCATGAAAATGACTCTCCACTGTATGGTCTTAGATTCTACCACATGTGCATTGTACAATTACCTGCAAAAGTCTTGTAGGGAGAGCGCTGCAACACGTCTCCACAGCCAAAGACCAACTTCACCACCAGAGTGTCAGTGTTGATCAGGAGGATCTCGGGCTTGATGTCTCTGTGAAGAACTCCACGGTCACAGCAGTGACGAGCCGCCTGAAGCACCTGCCCCATGATGTCTCGAACCTGTGGTTCAGACAGCACACCGTTGTAACTCTCACAAAACTCACTCAGGTCCATGCAGGGACTACATGCCCTCTGCTGTGGAGTACAGCTGCACAGGAGGATGTTGGAATGCAGGACTCTGACCAGGCATTAGGCTACATTCTATGTCCTGAAACTCATCTTTGGCATCACATATATTTTGTGTCATAGGCTGCTCTGGGTCAGAGAGAAACTCCCCAGGAGGAGCTAGCTCACTGTGTTGCTGACCGAAATGGTAAGCGTTTTTGTTTTGTGCGTTGGCTTCATGCAGCCAGCGCAAATTTAAGAGCCCCACGGGTTCTTCTGCCTTCCCTTGGTGACACGTAAAGTAAATTAGTGATGAAGATGATACCATGCATTTAAAACCTTCAGAATGCACTGTCTAAAGTAATATAATACAAAATCCCCTACAACTAGCTTGTACTGTTTAGTGCTACATGTCCAGCCTTAGCGAGCATTGTGGCATGAAAGGCCTTGTGTTTCTAAGACAGAAAGAGTAAGTAATTATCAAATGCACTGGATCCTGTTGAAATTTGACAGGAAATGTTTTTTCCCCCTTACCTGGAAGTTTGGTTGGGCGAAGGCAGAGGTCAGGAACAGCACATTTTCATAAACCTCAATAGCTTCTTTTAAGGCTGATTTACTCAATGGCAAACTGTTCAAAAAGAGAATTATTTGTTAATAACAAGTGAAGGAAAATAAATAAACACACACATGCACAGGCAAAAAAATTCCTGCTGTATCCAATCAGGTCAAAGCTGGAGTCACTCTATGCTCCCAGCTCCAGCTGTGCAGCTACATTGCAGATGTGTGATGCAAAGGTCTGTCCTCTGTGGGCTACAAATGAAAGGCCATATACACTATGTGCATGTCCATTTCTCTGCCCATCACTACATCGCAGGCACAAGCGCTCCGCAATGGCAAATTATTTTCAGAAACTAAATAATATTTTTTTTTGGACCAATTCAGTGTAATTGGACAATTTTTCAAGGCACACCTGACCATTTCTCACGGCACACTTGTGTGCCTCGGCACAGTGGTTGAAAATCACTGTTCTTGAGGAATGGTCAAAAAAGATTGAAATAAGTGTGCTGGTAACTTCTAAATGACTGAGCTGTGTCTTTAGACAGCCCAGTGTGCAGTATGTTGGTGGTTTTCTCTGTGCATTTACAGGACTTGAACAGCAGAGGGTGTTTAGAGCAGAGACTGCGAGCCAGGTCTTCTTGTCCAATATCAGTGCCTGACCTCACAAGTACACTTCTGGAGGAATGGTCAACAATTCCCATAAACACACTCCTAAACCTTGTGGAAAGCCTTTCCAGAAGAGTTGAAGCTGTTATAGCTGCAAAGGGCGGGACAACTCCATATTACATTCATGTGCAGGTAAAGGCAGGCGTCCCAAAACCTTTGGCAATATAGTGTAAGTGTTTCAAACTTTATTTACCTGTCACATTTTAATAAAGTATTTATATCAATTGTCTACATGAGAGGGAAATTCTCTTTTGTTTACAGTCCAGATGTGGATTAATCTGTGACCATAAAATAAATAGTCCTTAAGAAGTGAACTATATGAAGATTTAAACAGATTCCTATTTTGTGTTTTCATTGTTAAACAGCTGGTATGTGCAATTAAAAGTGCAGAATGTCTGGGCGACACCCAATCTCTGCAGATTCTGTGTAAATATGAAACAGAAAGTCATTAAAATTTGCAATACAAGCAATGAATAGAGCAGTAGACCCATATTCATTCATTCATTCATTCTCTCTGTCTCTCTCTCTCTCTCTCTCTCTCTCTGTCTCTCTCTCTCTCTCTCTGTCTCTCTCTCTCTGTCTCTCTCTCTCGATATTTTTGGTGCAGTTAATTGAATGTGTTACAGGTTCCAAACATTAGTCCTTGTGTTTGATTATGTTGTTTATATCCTTATTTAAGCCTAATTTAAACTTTTTATTGTATTCCTTAATTAATTAATTAATTTATTTCAGAATTAATTTTATTTGTTATATTTTTTTTATATCTTTGTATAAGCTGGTGAAGTGGATAGTATTCATTTTAGAGAAGAGCTCATCTAAATATCTATTCAAATATTTTATTGTTCTGTGTGTGTTGTTATTTCTTTACAGGAGGCATGATTCTTGTGTTGTTTTGATAACATTTGATCTGATTTCAGCTTGTTTTTCTATCACGTCTCTATCTGTCTTGATATTATTACTGAAGAAATGAGAAAAGTGAACTCAGCCACATGGGAAGGTGAAATGTTAAGACATGTGACACCAAGACAGCAAATTCTGACCAGGCAAAAATCATGATCTCATCATAGTTTTAAAGAAAAAAAGGAAGAATCATATTATTATTATTATTATTATTATTATTATTATTATTATTATTATTATACTACATTTAATCATCAACATGTAGTATTTCCAAAAGTTTTGGGACACCCCTCCAAATCATTGAATTCAGGTGTTGTTTCTCAGGGGTTGTTCTCGGGCCCTTAGTTCCAGTGAAAGGAACTCTTAATGCTTCAGCTTCATACCAAGGCATTTTGGACAATTTCATGCTCCCAACTATGTGGGAACAGTTTGGGGATGACCCCTTCCTGTTCCAACATGACTGCACACTAGTGCACAAAGCAAGGTCCATAAAGACATGGATGAGCGAGTGTGGTGTGGAGGAACTTGATTGGCCTACACAGAGTCCTGACCTCAACCCCATAACACCCTTGGGACGAATTAGAGACTGTGAGCCAGACTTTCTCGTCCAACAACAGTGTCTGACCTCACAAATGCACTTCTAAAGGAACGGTCCAATAGTCCCTTAAACACACTCCTAAACCTTGTGGAAAGCCTTCCCAGAAGAGCTGAAGCTGTTATAGCTGCAAAGGGCGGGACAACTCCATATTACATTCATGAGCAGGTAAAGGCAGGCGTCCCAAAACCTTTGGCGATATAGTGTATAATAATCTTAAAATATCATCTCAAATTCAATAATGTAATGATAGAAATGGTCAAAGGCTGGCATTGGTATAAAAGTGAAAGGCAAATACAAAGAGAAATCAAAAGTCAAGGCAAGAGTCAGAACACAGGAATAGCATTGAGTTAATGGTCAGGCAAGACTTCACAACAAGGCCATACATGAACTGGAGTGGACCTACTGGAATTCCTGAAGATGCATTCGGCCTGCCTCAAACGAAGGAAGTCAGAGTTTAGGCAATTTTCCAAATCATCCCAGCTACAGAATATGCACCAGCATGGTTGTCGGAACTCAGAATCCCCTCCGAGTGGACATATCACAGGGTGGAATTTTAGATTGTGTCTATTTCTATTATTTCCACAATCTTACCCAATGAACTCAATAAACTATCAAATACTTAGCCAAAATAACGGAGATCTCAGTCAGCAGATGAGAAGAAGCAGGTTTCTTTATTCAGAGATGCAGTCAATCACATGCATTTCTGAAGAGAGCAGCTGGTCTAAAAAACCCCCCAAAATTCCCCTCTTCTTATACCTCAGGCGCCCCATGGTGCCTCCTTTTCCAAATTTAAATATTTCCAGCAATTTCACATTATATTCAACTACTTATATTCAAGTACATTATATACATTCACATTATATTCAAGGCTACTTTAATCCCTCCTTCCTTAGTTTACATACTTACTATATTTTCTTATTTGTCCCGATACCGCCCCTTAATTAAAATATCCTCCCCTTGATGACATCAATGTTCCTTCTCTCAATGTTCCTTGTGCATACATGGAAGGGCACGCTTCCTTCATTCCTTCCTTTCGGGTACATGATGTTTACAGCAATGTGCACGTACCTCACGTACCTTGATGTTTTCGATGTTTTAAAACTAGATGTGCTTCCATTTCTTATTCAACCATGCTTCTATCTCTGCATTAAATGTGCTTCAATTTCTTAGAAAACCATGCATCTATTTCTTGGTAAACCCTCTATGTCTGGATCCAAATGTACTTCTGTACTACTCTTTAAGAGATGCTGACGCTGACAAGATGCTGTTATGTCTAGGTTATGTCTAGCGTATGCCCTCTCACCTTCTATTCTGGGCCCTGAAAATCCCCATACTTTTCACACTTCTCAGCACTAGTTCTGCATGATTATTATAAAAGTTATACATGTGCATTAATCAAAAGCTAAAAAAACTGGTATTTGTGGGAGATAATTTTGTAAATGAGGATATATGTATGAGGTGTGTGTTTGATGTAGTGTAAAATAATCAGGGGACAGCAGGAGTGAGTACTCAGGTAAGGTTTATTCGCTAGATCATTTGAGCTTAAGAACAATATAGGGTTTAAGGCAGCATGTTGCTCTGTCACGGGCCTTGCATACAGGCTGCAAGGGCTTTGGAGAACAAGCAGCTGTATCAATGATGTCAGTCTGGCAGGCCTTCTCTGCGGTACCAGGCTTTCCAAACTTGGACCAATCAATGGCAGAGATGCACCCTAGATTATTATGGCCAATCTTCGCTCCACTGGTACCTTGAGCGGCAGTGATCTCATTATGAAGTAAATGCAGCGCGTGCTGGATGGCGATGGTGGTACCAGGTGAAATGTCTAGAGTACATACGTAGAAGACAGCAGATAAATCAGAAAAGCCGTGAAGTGTAGAGTATAATGTATAAAAAAATAAAGAAGGGTGTTGGCCCCTGAAGAACTGAGAACTTACCCATGCTGTCTCCTGAGGAAGAATGAGGTGTTGAAGAGAGTGAGGCCAAAGACAATCCCACTGATGGGGGTGGAAACGCCCAATTTTTAATATAATAATTTAGGAAAGTTTGATTATAATGGTATCCGAGAAGCTGTAAATTCAAAGATAATGGTGTGGAAAAAAACCCAAAAGGCCCAAAAAAGAAAATGGGTGGGATTGTCTTGGTAAAGAACCAGTGACGTATTACATTTGGGGAGATAAGGAAAATGTATATAAAGGCTGTAGGTGGAGTTCCCCTGGGAGAGGTTGTTGGGACGTTCATGCGTGAGCATCTCAATTCTTGTGTCAGCACTGATTACAAATAAAATCTCTTATCTGCATTCATCTAGTCTGATTGATTGGCTTTTTAGTTTGGAGGCCTAATTAACTGTGAGTCTCACTCAGACTGAGCTGTCGGGTCGGTGTGGAGCTGGAGTCAGATTTTTTGTAGTGAGTACAGTAGAATTTTTTATTCCACATATTGTAAAAGATATATATTTGATATATTTGCATTACTCAAAAGCTTACTACTAATCAGAAGCTAAATAATTTTGATAGATATTTGGTAGATATTTCATATGTGATAGATAACCACTACTTCTAGGCAGAGCATTTTAAATCTAGGCTAATGTATGACGTATGATATCTATGTAATTTATCCAACATGGTCATCTCTGTGTTTGCTGTCAAGAGGAGAAACATCAAAATCTGTAAGTATAAGCTTCAAAATGTTTGTAGCTAAAAGCCATGTCCTTTATGTTTGTGGAACACAATATAAGTAAAACATCAACTGTATCACCACACACAGTACACACTTCTGTTGTAAATGCCAGTGATTAATAAGAGGGTGTTGGTGTTTGCTCCACTCACTTACTGCATCTGGTGTAATTCTATTTCTGCCATGTGCTTGTTTTATTTAATTACACTACATTTTTCAATAGGTGTTCTACTGTTGGTGTGATAAGTACAACATTCATTTCTAATCATTTTGCACTACTCACAGTACATCAATCTACACAGTAATGGACGCTAATTGGTCTAATTCTGAGATGTCAAGCTATCAGAGAATTTAACCAACTCTCCTGAGGAGCTAGAGGAATCCAAACTGAAGAAAGCAGGTGATGAGGTGATCCCTCTTACGCAAGACACAAAGTGCTCAGAAAACCTTTTCTGGAAACTTTAGACTTTAGAACAACAACTTTCATAGAAAGGAACTGGACTCTTATTATTCTCCTTAAAGGAGATACTAGAACTAATCTATCCAAACACAAAGGATTCTGTTCTGTAAAATCATTCGACAGAACTTTATTGTTCTTCTGATGTTTACATGACAGAAGAACACACACAGACTGTTAAACACACATACAGTCACACACTTCAGGGTGAATTCAGGGTGAAGTTAAAGGCTATGATCATACATACATAGATCTTAGGGATGCCACGATATTCAATATAATATTGAAGCGTTCGGTACGACCTCCACGGTTTAATAGGCGTATGTGTACCGCGTTTTTTTTCGGTTTTTCGTTTCCATGCCTTTTATTACTCTCTGAACTAGTGATGTGTCGTTCATGAACGATTCGTTCATTTTGAACGAATCTTTCCCATGACTCGAGAACATCGAGTCGTCTCGGGGAGTGAATCGTTCATTTTGTGTTGACTGCGCATGCGCAACATCGCATAAGCTCAGTGAACAGACAAGATTCGTTCACTTTTCGAGTCTTCGGGTTTGAGTCATTCGTTTTGGTACCGTGACATGACCGCTTTATTGGATACAGAAATGAGTTCATTCTCAAACATCCTTCCAGTTTTTTTTACTCTTACTGTTACATGGTGCATTATAGCTTTTTATTTCCTACAGACTATAAATGTGTGAATATCTGTCATTATGGTTCTTTTCCATAACACTAAATGTTTTAATAAAGAGTCGGTTAATGCTTTAAACTTCATTAGGGAAAATCATTCTTGCTTTCTTTCTTTCTTATTTATCTACTTACTTTTTATTTTATTTTATTTTATTTATTAACTTACTGTTTATTTATTCTTTGTATTATTTATCTGAATAAACATCAGCTAACCCTGCAGTGTAGAAAATAGAAATGTATAAATTCATGCATAAATCTGAGTGTTGTTTTTAATCCATATGCAGTTATTTAATAATAATTAATAATAACTAATATTGATTATTCACATTAATAGTGTTATTTGCTTTTATGTTATGCCCCTGTGTCATTTATGAGTTTGAGTTATCAGTAATATACCAGCAAATGCACAACTGGTGGCAAAATAAACAACAATAGGTACTTTGTGTTTGCAGGTTTAGTTTATTTTAATAAGTAGTATTTGTTTACAGATAATGTGGATTTATTTATTTTTAAAAAACCCTCACACACCACACATATCCTCAAGAAATATTAAACAATAAAAAAAAGGAGACTGACAGAATTATTATTTTTCAGAAAATGTTTATTGCACAACTATTTTGACAATTTTATAGTTTTATAATTTAATACCTTATAAAGTCAATAATACTAATGTAATATTGTATTTGTCATAAGATACTGAGACGGGAAGCAGTCACATTACAAGAACAAACAACGTGAATCCAAAGACTTGTTATGTAAACTAATCTTTTCTGTTTCCGGCTCAGACTGCGTTGCCTTAGCGTATAAGGATGTCAGGTGAACGAAAGACTCGAACCCGAAGACTCGAAAGGTGAACGAATCTTTTCTGTTTCCGGCTCAGACTGCGTTGCTATACGGGGCTGTCACGTGATGAACAAAATGACTCGAACCGAAGGCGTGGGAGATGAATCATTCTGTTGGGTATACAGGAGACGGCACGGCATAGCTTAGTTTAGGATGTTACGTGACAAAAGAACGAACGAATTCGACCCAAAACATCCGGAGGTGAGGTGATGAAGTAACAGACTGCATAGCCTCAAGACACCGGTAAGTGGTGTCTTGCTTATTACTTATAATATGACAATTACTTATAATATGACAATTCTTTCTTATTCGAAATGTGATCAATATGTGCGTAAGTAGATGTGTTAGGGAATTAACATGGAACATTTTAATTATATTCTGCTGAAGTGAACGAAATGACTCGAAAAAAGATTCGTTCATTTTGCTGAACGAGATTCAAAGAACCGAATCAGTAAAATGATCCGAACTTCCCATCACTACTCTGAACCGCCTGTTTGTGTTTGCCTGTACTGTATGTCTACGCGCTGAGACAGACACGCCTCCCCGCGAGTAAATATCCAATCAGTGAGCACTAAAGTTAGGGGCGGTAACCATGCTTGCGATGCTGGTGTCAGATTTCACTCTGACCCTGGAGAGCGGTGAAGTGAGACAGAAACACGAGGAAGCAGCTCCGTCTTTCAGATCTGTGGTGTGGGGACATTACGGATTTGTTGTTGATTATGATGCCGATGAAACAAAAACGCTAAACAAAAAATGACTGTGTGCAAGCACTGTTACACACGAGTTAGATACTCACATGGAAATACTTCCAACATGACCACACATCTGCAGCTCCATCACCCAGAGATATCACTGTGTGGAAGCAGGAGGGCAGAGCAGGTAACATAGGAACCCAAAAAACAACAGTCCCTAACTGATTCCTTCCAGCATTCAGACACATATATATATATATATATATATATATATATATATATATATATATATATATATATATATATATTAGGGCTGTCAATTGATTAAAATATTTAATCGCAACTTAATTGCACATTTTTATCCATTCTAAATGTACCTTAAATTAATACTTTTTAATACTCTAATCAACATGGGCATGGACAAATATTGAAATGTATGTTGTTTATTATTAGTGAAATCATATTCAACATAGAGCATGAAGACTAGACATGTTTCAAAGGTCATAGATATTTTTCTTGTTCATATCTATTAAACATATGAAAAAAAGAACATAGAAAACAATTACTTCTTTCTTTGCACTGAGCGATTTACTTACACGAGCCTGTTAACATTTTCAGATCACTTCTTCTAAACATGCAAAGTGTACATTTATTACTGAAACCACCTTAAATATAGAGCATAAAGAACATAGACATGTTTGTCAAACAACTTGTTCATGACTATTAAACACATGAAGAAAAGAACATAGAAAGAACACAGGTTCACATTCCGTGTCCGCTGAAAAGTATCTAGTGTTGTCTGCCTTTGGCGAGGGGCAGGAGAGGGGCAGGAGAGCTCAAGCATCAGCTGTATGCTTCTCCATCAAGTGATATTTTAAACTCGACGTGCTGCGGTGATAACTTAATTCACATCCACAATAAATGCAGCCTTTTGTCTTGTCGACAGAACCATCAGACCTCGTTATATATATAAAGAAGACGTTTTTCTTTCTCAATTTTGGTTTGCTGCTGCATCTTCCATTTCCCAAACTACAGGCAAGGCCAAAGGGCAAACAGAAAATGCGCGCTGCGTTAATCGTGCGTTAATAAAATTAGTGCTGTTAAGATGAATTTGCATTAATGCATTATTAACACGTTAATTTTGACAGCCCTTATATATATATATATATATATGTATATGTATATATATATATATATATGTATATATATATATATACACATGATATATATATATATATATATATATATATATATATATATATATATATATATATATATATATATATATATATATATATATATATATTAACATGTTAAAGCATGCGATTAATATAAAATCCTGATCATCTTAAAATAATTTAACGCAAATAAATGACTAAGACACAAATGTGTGCCATTAACGTAATTTGCATCACACAGACGATATTGGGGGTCGGGAGTTTATCACTCTTAATTACTTTGTTAAACAATGACTATAAAATTTTGACCCCAATATTCTCCAAAAGAATCAAGAATGCTCTCAATTCTATAATAGATGAGTCACAATCTGTCTTTTAATCTAATAGACATATTTCAAACAATATAAGATTAGTATTTGATATTTTAGACTACTCAAATTTGATAGCTGATGATAGTTTTCTTCTATTTCTAGATGTTTATAAAGCTTTTGATACGTTTGAACACAATTTTATTTTTCAGTGTCTTAAAAAATATGGATTTGGGGAATTCTTCTGTAATGCCATTAAAGCCTTATATAGAAAAGGTAACAGTTCAGTGATTATAAAACATGGTTCAACTCGACGTTTTGACATTTCGAGAGGCATTAGACAGGGATGTCCGATCTCCGCTTACCTTTTTCTGATTGCAGCTCAGCTTCTTTGTGATCAGATAAAAGCGAGTAGTTTAAGAGGTATATCCATTGCTGGAAGAGAGGTGATTATCAGACAACTTGCAGATGACACAACCCTTTTTCTTAAAGATGCTACCCAGATTCCCCTGGCAATTAGGGCTGTCAGTTTATTTTCAGAAGCCTCTGGCTTACAATTACATTTACAGAAATGTGAACTCTTTGCTATTAAAGACTGTGCTGATTCTTTTCTTCATAATATCCCAGTGAAAGATAATGTCACTTATTTAGGGGTTCTAGTTGTGAAAGACCAAAATGAAAGATGTACTCTTAATTACCAACCACTTATTGATGAGACTCAGAAATGATTTAACCAGCAGTTACAAAGAGATCTTTCATTAAGAGGTAGAGTTCTTCTCTCTAAGGCAGAAGTTCTTTCAACACTTATGCAGCTCAGTCTGTCCCTCTAGACCAGGGGTCGCCAACCACAAACACCCAAAGAGCCATTTGGACCCGTTTCCCACAGAAAGGAAACACCGGGAGTGTTGATGAAATGAAGAGAACACTGCATATATTGTTTTTGTTTTACCTTTATGCTATGTATAAAAAAACTATAGTGTGTTGCATTCATGAAATCAATGAACCGCTACAGAGAATTTTATTTCTGCATGCAACAAAAACATTTTGAACTCTGGAAAAAAAAAAGACGCTGGATTGAAGGTTACTTTCAAATAAAATTCTCAATGTCAATTTGAGTCCTCCTCGTATTTATGAAATTTATGAAAAGCCGAACTTAATTAATCCACCTGCAGCAGACCAAAAATGCCGTCTGCTTCTGTGTGCCATCATCCTTCAGCAGTGCTTTTGGTGAGTTTCTTTTAGTTTCCATTATTTTTCGTCAGTAACACTCTGTGTCTCTCTGTGCAATCCGGTGACTGGTGTTATACACACTGATAAGTTAGCGGTCTGCCGTTAGCATAACCATTATATTTTTAGTTTTCCGAGTGTTTTTCCTCGAAATTTTTTGGTTTTTGCATTGTGACCCTTGGTTCAATCCATAGGCTACTAGCTGTATTTTTTCTCTTTCGTGAGCCTTGTTGTTATTGCCTGTTGGTTTTATCCGGAGGAATTGTATTTCTTTATTGCATGATTAGCAACTCTCTGCTTGACTCAAACCTTACGGTGCTATCTGAGGGTGCTAATAGTGAGGAACAGTATGGCCCACAGCTCGATTGTCACTGGTTTCCCATTGACTTGTAAGCTGTGCCCTTATAATCTTCTCCCGGATGACGGTCATGACACCTGCCCGTCGTGATTGGGTGTTCAACATCTGAGAGAGGCTCTCATGGACCCGCAGTACACTGCAGTATATTACCCATGTCAGAATGATGGCTACGTCTTGCTGAGTTAGATTCTAGTTCAACGGCGAAACATCTGCGGCAGCCGGTGCTAGACACCCATCTAAGAAAATGGCCACATCGCGAAGTGACGGACATTCACGTGTGGAGGAAAATTCGATTTCTAAGACGGTTTCCATGCTTTCTTCAGAAATGGCGGAACTGAAATGCCTGCTTCATCCACTTCAGCCTGTCACAGGTGCTACTCCTGTGAAGACAACTCAGGATGATGAGAATGCTCAGAATCAAGGAGCTGGAGAGGATCTCTTGAATCTCCTTATTTCTCTGACTTGGATGTGCTTTCTACATGTGCTTCTGATTCCCTTTTGCTTGATCATGGGGAAACTGTGGATGTGGCTGTGCAACCCTCACCACAGGATGTTCTCACTGGTCACCCAGCAACAGAGGGGTCTAGTGAAGGGTCAGTTCAGTCGTCTGGAGAGGTCAGATCATCCTCTGACGAGACCTTGGCTGCACTCCGAATGGCAACTGCTCGTCTAGGACTCGATGAGTCACCTGCCCAATCTGCTCAAACCAACATTTTTTTCAGACAGCCCTCAGCTGCAAATTCCTTTGCCATGCCACCATGTAAGGATTTTGTGACTGAATTTTCGAATGCTCTCACAGGTTCTGGTCTGCCTAAGTGGCACTCAAAGATTGCTCGAACTCTAGCAACTATGGCTGAAGCTGATTCCATTGGGATGGGTCGTGCTCCAGAAATAGAGCAGCCTGTTGCAGCCTTGGTGGTGTCCCCTGACGAGGCTTTACGAGGGAATGTGCGATGCCCCAGTGCGCAATGTGGTCGCACAGATTCATTACTGAAAAAGGCATACGAGTCTGTCGCCTACATAGCTCGTACAGAAAACAAAATCTGTCAATTACTTCTTGCTGCCACCAGTACTCTGGAGCCAGCAAACGTTGACCCCTCCATTTCACAATTCCTACAAACAGCTCTTCTGGCCATGGGCCATGTAACCCGTGAGCTGGGTAACCTTACAGCCACGCTTTTGGCAGCCCGCCGCCAAGTGTGCCTTGCCCAAGCACGGCTACCTGAGGACTGTAAGAAAACCTTGTGAGAGCTTCCTTTTGTTCCTGGACATCTTTTTGGACCTAATGTTTCAGAACTGTTGGAAAAGAGGGTAAAATTGTCTGAAGCCACTCGCCAATTGATGCAGGTGCAGCACCACTGTACCTTTAAGATGTCAGCAGTTCAAAATTGTCATCGCTATGCCACAATAGACACCCGTTTCCACCAGCATGGTGCACCTCAGTCACAGTTCCATCAAAGGCCTCGTGTTACTGATGACGTACGGGCTTCTCGGCCACCTCAACGACAGTTGCCAGGAGGACCCCGTCAGCATCCCCCCACGGCCACTAAAGGCCGCATACGTAAAGCCTGAGATATCCGGGCCGGTGGTCGATCGTTTCTCAATAGAACAGTTAGAGTACTGGAAGACCAACACAGCAGACCCCTGGGTCTTGTCAACTCTAAACAGAGGATATACTCTACAGTTTCGACGCCGGCCTCCCAGATTTTCAAGAATTGTTCCGACGGTTGTCAGAGACGCAATTTGTTCAGTGGCTTTCTCTCTGGAAATTCGTTCTCTGTTAGAGAAGGGAGCCATAGAAAAAGTTCATCCCCTTTCGGCCAGGTGTGTCTTTGCGTTACCGGATTGTTCTACGACTGTTAGGGATGTTAATGGCTGCTACAGTGGGGATTCCCCTCGGTTTGCTACACCTCAGACCACTACAATTATGGAACAACAGCTTACGACTGAATCCCTCCCAACATCTCCATCGACTGGTTGTGATTTCTCACAGTTGCATACATGCGTTGAGCCGATGGGGACAGGTTTCTAAAGGCAGGAGTGCACCTGGCTGTTGTTCCCTCTCTGCAAGAGTTGGTCACAACCAACGCTTCCCTCACAGGCTGGGGGGCAACATGGAATCAGAGGGGAATCTGTGGACGATGGACAGCTACTCAGGCAAAAGAACATCTGCTGGAACCACGTGCGGTGTTCATGGCTCTAAGGTATTCTTACCAGTCCTGGCAGGCCGCCATGTTCTTGTTCGGTCCGACAATACCTCAACAGTGTTCCATCTGAACCACCAGGGTGGCACGAAATCCCGCAGGTCTCTACAACTTACTCACGAGATCCTGACATGGTGTCAGCCGCAACTCGCTTCACCGAGGGCAGCTCATATTTCCGGAGCATGCAACCAGACAGAGGATGCCCTTTCCAGGGATCGATTGAATCCAGGGGAATGGAGGCTTCATCCGGATGTGGTGCAGGAGATCTGGCTACGGTTCGGAAGGGCAGAGGTGGATCTTTTTGCCTCAGAGAAGACCGCTCACTGTCGATTATGGTTTGCAAAGACTGAGGTGTCTAGCCCCTTGGGTCAGGATGCATTGTCTCACGAATGGCCGAGCTGCCTACTATATGTGTTCTCTCCAATTCCTCTGTTGTGGGAGACATTACACAGGATCCTTCTGTGCAAGCACAGAGTGCTACTTGTGGCACCACGGTGGCCAGCCAGACCGTGGTTTCCTTTGTTATTGAGGCTTCTGACAGGCAATCCGTGGCAGCTTCCCCCAGAAAGGACCTCCTCTCCCAGCTGGAGGCCAGCATCTGGCACCCAGACCCAGCTCATTTGCAGATTTGGGTATGGCCGTTGGGATAAATCCTTCTCTGGAGCATTGTGATCATGCAGTTATTCACACTATCTCCAATGCTAGGGCTTCTTCCACTTGTCAGATTTATGCTTCATGCTGGGAATTTTTCTCTGCATGGTGTGAGGAGCATGCGCTCATTCCTGCAACATGTGACATACCGAATGTCTTGAGATTTCTTCAACGTTTACTGGAAGAGGGCAAAGCAGCTTCCACATTGAAGGTCTACGTAGCTGCGATTTCTGCGCATCATGTCCCAGTTGAGGGATCTTCTCTTGGATCTCACAGACTTGTCTGCAGTTTTCTAAAAGGGGCACACCGTCTGAAGCCTGCTCAAAAATGTCAATTTCCGGTATGGGATCTACCACTCGTGCTTTCGTTCCTTTGTTCATCCCAATTTGAGCCCTTCAAGGCAATGACATCAAATGGATATCCCTGAAAATCCCTTTTTTCTGTTGGCTGTTGCCTCTATGAAACGAGTGGGTGAGTTGCATGCACTGTCTGTTAGTGAGCTATGCTTGCATTGGTTGCCAGATGACTCCGGGGTGGTCCTATGACCCAATCCTTCCTTTCTACCAAAAGTTCTCCTTCCTCAGTTCATAAATCAGAACATTGAACTGGCCTCTTTTCAGACTTCTTCTGGGTGTGATTCGAGAGCTCATCTTTTGTGTCCCGTTCGTGCCTTGAAGTGTTACGTAGACGCTACTGCTCAGTTTGGACGTTTGGACCAGTTGTTTTGTTTGGAATAATAATCTAGCAACCTGGAAAAAATAGAACACAAAACTGAAGCGTGAATAAAGAAAATTAAATAACGAGCAAAAAAAGAACAAGCATTTGAGTAAAGTAAGCACAGAAAATAAGTTTGTTTAATTCCTAGTATTTCGAGTTTTTTTGTTTTTATTCAATTCTGATTCTCTTTTTTTTGTTTTGTTTTATGAGTACAATACTTATGATGCTAATTTGATGCCATACGCTCAGCAGTGCTTTGGATGATGAGGGTTATTACCAGTGAAGTGATGAAGATGATGGTAACAGCAGGTGCCACGTGGTCTGACCTCAGCACTCTAATGCTGGTGACCGAGGGAACAGAAGTCCTTGAAGACCTGGACGTACCCAGAGCCTGCACCTTGTTCACGGGGCTGATGGACACACTCCACCTCAGCTACAACAAGCAGATATTTCTTCAGCTGGATCTGGAAGCGAGCCTAAAGGTGATGTCTCTAAATAATAAACTGGTCTAGTAAAAATAAACGGAAAAAATGTTTCACAGTTGCAGGTGAAAGTTGTTGTGCAGGTAAACAGCCTCACAGTAAATCCTACCAGCATGAATAATGGAATTTTCAGGGTTTTTGAACCCTTACATGCCTTTAGTTCAGCTTTATGATTTTTAGAGACTGAACTGTGAGGCACTGGGGTCAGTTTGGGGGTTTGGTCCTAGAGTGTTATTGAATTTTATTATTTATTTATTGCCCCTGTATTGTAAGTGGAAAAAGTTACTAGTAAAAATGCGGGTAAGAATTTGCATGGACATTTCTGAATAAAATGGAAACAAAAAAGTAGTGACCTCTTCACCCTGATGTGTGTGGGGGGAGGGGGGATCCACATGAACCCCCAGAGCCTCTTTAAAATGAAAAATATATTCAGTGTTGATTTTTTTTATCCTGATATTTTATGACTTTTCCTAATTTACATGTTATCTTTCCAGAAATGTTCCTGATATCCACTATGACATGACCATGTGATGTTTGGGACACTGTGATGCCACTAATATATCTGACTGAGAGCAGAACATTTTCACACACTTTCAGTCTGGTACCTGAGGTGCTGTTTTTTAATACAAAACACACCACATACACACACACACACACACACACAAACAAGCCCCACAAAACCTCTTACACACACACAAACTAACACACAGAAACTCACACAATGTCATGAATATTCAGTCAGCAGTTGAAGACCTCTTGGGCTTTAAATCAGTTACAGAGGGAACATCAGCTATCTAGATTAGGAGGTTTGTTTAAAATAAATGCTTTTTGGGTTTTTTCCACTCCACTGGCTCTAGGGAACAGAAGCTGCTTTCCTTGTTGCCTGAAGAATAATGTACATTTATATGGTTTGTCTGGTTAGTAAACACAATATTCTTTTTAATAAAGAAACAAATAAATGCAAAAGATAACTGACCAAACATAAATGTTTATTTCCATAAAACAGTAGTATATTTGTTCATATAGAGAACATGTACAGCTATATTTTATTCACAGCAAAATAAATCTCAACAGAACATGACAACAATTAATAATAAAATCACGATGGAACTGTGAATGCAGAATCTACCATTTAATAATATTGTTAGATTCTCACTTCAAATTCATTTTATTGTAACATCATCGGCTTGTACGTTAGACATAAATATGAATTGAAACTCGTACATTTTAGAGGTGATGATGGTGAGGAAAAACGCCCTGAGATGATCTGAGGAAGAAACCTGGAGAGGAACCAGACTGAAAACTGAACCCATCCTCATCTGGGAGACTCTGGATATCAGAGCATACTGAGCATGCTCCTCTTAAGCAGAGGTGGACAAAGTACACAACTTCCTTACTTGAGTGAAAGTACAAATACTACTGGTCAAACATTACTCCATTACAAGTAAAAGTTGTAAAGACAGATTTTTACTTAAGTAAAAGTACAGAAGTACTTGTTTTTAAAAGTACTTAAGTATCAAAAGTAAATGTCAACGCATTGTTTAATTATTGTTGCATTGTTGTATGCAATACTTACAGTACCTTTTGTAGCAACCTAGCAACCTTATTTCTTGAAATTGTGATGATTATGGCTTACAGATAAGGAAAACTCAAAATTCTATGTCTCAGAAAATTAGAATATTACATATGATCAATAAAAAAGGATATTTCAAAGAGAAATGTCAGACTTCTGAAAAGTATGTTCTTTTCTATGCATTCAGTACTTGGTTGGGCCTCCTTTTGCATCAGTGCAGTGTGGTATGGAGGCAATCAGCCTGTGGCACTGCTCAGGTGTAATGGAAGCCCAGGTTGCTTTGATAGCGGCCTTCAGGTCATCTGCATTGTTGGGTCTGGTGTCTCTCATCTTCCTCTTGACAATAACCCATCGATTCTCTTTGGGGTTCAGGTCAGGCGAGTTTGCTGGCCAATCAAGCACAGTAACACCATGGTCATTGAACCAGCTTTTGGTACGTTTAGCAGTGTGGGCAGGTACCAAGTCCTGCTGGAAAATGAAATCAGTATCTCCATAAAGCTTGTCAGCAGAAGGAAGCATGAAGTGCTCTAAAATTTCCTGGTAGATGGCTGCGTTGACTGTGGACTTCAGAAAACACAGTGGACCAACACCAGCAGATGACATGGCAGCCCAAATCATCACTGACTGTGGAAACTTCACACTGGACTTCAAGCAACATGGATTCTGTGCCTCTCCAGTCTTACTCCAGACTCTGGGACCTTGATTTCCAAATGAAATGCAAAACTTACTTTCATCTGAAAAGAGGACTTTGGACCACTGAGCAACAGTCCAGTTTTTTTTCTCCACAGCCCAGGTAAGACGCTTCTGACGTTGTCTCTGGTTCAGGAGTGGCTTGACACGAGGAATACGACATTTGTAGGCCATTTCTAGGATTCGTCTGAAGCTCCTCCAAATTCTTGAATGGATTTTGCCTGACAATCCTCTCAAGGCTGTGGTTATCCCTTTTGCTGGTGCACCTTTTTCTACCACAATTTTTCCTTCCACTCAACTTTCTATGAATTTATGCTTGGATACAGCACTCTGTGAACAACCAGCTTCTTTAGCAATTACCTTTCGTGGCTTACCCTCCATGTGAAGGGTGTCAATGACTGTCTTCTGGACAACTGTCAGGTCAGCAGTCTTCCCCATGATTGTGTAGCCTACTGACCCAGACTGAGAGACCATTTAAAAGCTCAGGAAACCTTTGCAGGTGTTTTGAGGTAATTAGCTGATTAGGGTGTGACACCATGACTTTCCAATATTGAACTTTTTCACAATATTCTAATTCTCTGAGACACAGAATTTTGGGTTTTCCTTATCTGTAAGCCATAATCATCACAATTTCAAGAAATAAAGGCTTGAAATATTTTACTCTATGTGTAATGAATCTATATAATATATGGGTTTCACTTTCTGAACTGAGTGACAAAAAATATTGACATTTTTCATTATATTCTAAATATTGAGATGTACCTGTACACATCTATGTGTATCCACTCATGCACATTTCAATCAAATGGTCTGTAAATGAAGACTGGTCAGAAAAAAAAATCTAACCTGCTTTAAAACCCAGCTACACAACTGCAGCTGTACAACCAGCCAACAGCAACACAGCTTTAACAAAGCAGAGTTTATATATATTTCCACAATTCATTTACACCGTTTTAATATACATTTACACCATTGTCCAGGCTCCTCCCTCCTGTGTGCAATGCGTTGTGGGTAATATTACCCGTTAGAGTGTGCATTGTTCTGCACTTTGAATTTCTACCGGAAGTAGTAGACCATCCAGGAATTTTTGGAATACTCTTTTCAGTATACTGCGATTTGGGGCATACTAATTCTATTTTTGAATACTATTTAGGACACATAGTATGAGAATTTGGACACAACATACGTTTTTGTGTGTTAACTAACATCATTACCAATGCGTTGGTGGTGTATAACATACAAAGCATATCTTTGTCCATTTTGTCAGCAATTGATCAATTGAGCAATTGAGTTCAAAAAATTATGGAAAACCACTGAACTTTACAACACGTGACGCTACAAGAGTGAAAAAAATTATCCTATGATTAATGTAACTACTTTCTACTCAATGACCTTGACAGAAATGTAGTGGAGTAAAAAGTAGAGTATTTGTCTTTCAAATGTAGTGAAGTTAAAGTAAAAAGTATCCAGAAAAAATAATACTCAAGTAAAGTACAGATACTCAAAAAGTGTACTTAAGTACAGTACTCAAGTAAATGTACTTCTTTACTGTCCACCTCTGCTCTTAAGTGATATAATGTCTTTTATTAAAAAAAAAAAAAAAAAATCTTAATGAACAATCTGGAGTAGCCGCTGCATGCTACTGCCCCGCCACCATATTGGATAGATGTTCAATAATAATTAAGAATTAATTCATTAAAATAGATGTGATTTAAGAAAAAAAAACAACCTGTTTAAAGTGAATGGAATAAATTGAATAGCTTTGATAAACCCACAGATGAACTGATTATAGCTGCACAAATTTAATCAGATGTAGCCATGTCTTTTATCATTTTTATTTTTCCTGTTGTCTTCATTATGAGCACTTGTTGGTGGTTGGTGTTTGCTCCATGTCACTGCTTCTAACCACCAGGACCAGTGATTAACACCTGGATATAGTTTTGTGTGCGTGTGCCGAGACTTTTTTCACAGTCATATGATAGCAATGACGTAGTACTTCCTGTACCCAATGTAAACATCACTGAGGTTCTCTTTTTTCTACTCCAGATGTCTCTTAATTTTTTCTTCTCTTTGTGGCGTGGTATTCATTCCATCACTGCTGAGAACGACTAGCCCTAATTGCCCTCCTGACAGCACGAGGACTGAGAAGCAGAAGTAGATCATGTCCATCACTATAACACTATAGAGCATCATGTGTGGTTGGTAGAGGGTTTGCTCCGAGTTCCTGGACTGCTCTTTGGGCCTCCAGCCAAAGAGGCCCTAGAGTGGAGAGCCCAAGCCTCAGAACTCAAAGTTTCATAACCAATATAATAACAGAGATTATCCAAGGGCTGCTCCAAGACCTGAGCCGATGCTCAGGTGCCCTCTGAAGGCTACAGGCCACCCTGGAGCTACAGGCTCTTACAGCCGAGCTCTCAGGAGCCCAAAACTCACCCACACCTGACTGCTCTGTCCACCCACATTAATATTTACAGGTACATCTCAAAAAATTAGAATATCATGAAAAAGGTCAATATTTTTTGTCACTCAGTTCAGAAAGTGAAACCCATATATTATATAGATTCATTACACATAGAGTGAAATATTTCAAGCCTTTATTTCTTGAAATTGTGATGATTATGGCTTACAGATAAGGAAAATTAGAATATTGTGAAAAAGTTCAATATTGGAAAGTCATGGTGTCACACCCTAATCAGCTAATTACCTCAAAACACCTGCAAAGGTTTCCTGAGCTTTTAAATGGTCTCTCAGTCTGGGTCAGTAGGCTACACAATCATGGGGAAGACTGCTGACCTGACAGCTGTCCAGAAGACAGTCATTGACACCCTTCACATGGAGGGTAAGCCACAAAAGGTCATTGCTAAAGAAGCTGGTTGTTCACAGAGTGCTGTATCCAAGCATAAATTCATAGAAAGTTGAGTGGAAGGAAAAAGTGTGGTAGAAAAAGGTGCACCAGCAAAAGGGATAACCACAGCCTTGAGAGGATTGTCAGGCAAAATCCATTCAAGAATTTGGAGGAGCTTCAGACGAATCCTAGACATGGCCTACAAATGTCGCATTCCTCGTGTCAAGCCACTCCTGAACCAGAGACAACGTCAGAAGTCAGAGGTCCAAAGTCCTCTTTTCAAATGAAAGTAAGTTTTGCATTTCATTTGGAAATCAAGGTCCCAGAGTCTGGAGGAAGACTAGAGAGGCACAGAATCCATGTTGCTTGAAGTCCAGTGTGAAGTGTCCACAGTCAGTGATGATTTGGGCTGCCATGTCATCTGCTGGTGTTGGTCCACTGTGTTTTCTGAAGTCCACAGTCAACGCAGCCATCTACCAGGAAATTTTAGAGCACTTGATGCTTCCTTCTGCTGACAAGCTTTATGGAGATACTGATTTCATTTTCCAGCAGGACTTGGCACCTGCCCACACTGCCAAAGGTACCAAAAGCTGGTTCAATGACCATGGTGTTACTGTGCTTGATTGGCCAGCAAACTCGCCTGACCTGAACCCCATAGAGAATCTATGGGTTATTGTCAAGAGGAAGATGAAAGACACCAGACCCAACAATGCAGATGACCTGAAGGCCGCTATCAAAGCAACCTGGGCTTCCATTACACCTGAGCAGTGCCACAGGCTGATTGCCTCCATGCCACGTCACATTGATGCAGTAATTCATGAAAAAGGCCCAACCAAGTATTGAGGGCATAGAAATGAACATACTTTTCAGAAGCCTGACATTTCTGTTGGAAATATCCTTTTTGTATTGATCTTATGTAATATTCTAATTTTCTGAGACAGAATTTTGGGGTTTTCCTTATCTGTAAGCCATAATCATCACAATTTCAAGAAATAAAGGCTTGAAATATTTCACTCTATGTGTAATGAATCTATATAATATATGGGGTTCACTTTCTGAGCCGAGTGACAAAAAATATTGACCTTTTTCATGATATTCTAATTTTTTGAGATGTACCTGTATAGTAAGTACTATTACACTGTCATCATATGACTTTGTTTATCCAGATGTTAAACACGGCCCTCGACAGTCACTTGTGCTTCAGGGATCCGTAGTGCCTTTGGATCCAAGATCTGTACAGTGGGTCTGTGAGAAAAAACACCGATTTAATATAGTAAGATGGTCATAGTGAAGCTTAAATGTTTGCTTTTAAATATTCATGTGAGAAATGGCCAGAGGTACTTCACCTTTAAATGTACTTTTCTGACGCACAGCTAACAGTGTACTTCAGCAGACATGATAAGAAAACCTTACCTTTAGTAACTCTTCATACTCTTGTAAAGTTTCCTCCATCTGTTGGCACCGCGCCTTCAGGAGATTGTAATCCTCCCGCTCTCTCTTCCTCTCCTAAAACACAGCCATGAAGCAGAAGAGGTTCACAACGGATTGAATCATTTTTATCTCTACAAGGGGATACTTACAGTCTTACACTGACAGAAAAAAGGAACCCACATCTTAAACTCTAAACAGACCTTTTCATTAGTTTAAGTTTATACAGCCTGTGGTTTCACTCATCACACAGCACAAAGGTCCTTATGTTATTTCTAAAAGAAGTGATTAAAGAATTTCTGCACTCACTCACCCTCTTTATCTCACCACACTTCCTCCGTATCGCGGTGAGCTTTTCCTCCGCCTGCTGCACTGAGCTTTGCTGTCTGTCCACCTGGGACATCAGGTCAGACAACCAACTTTACTTATTTAAACACACACACTGCTGAGAACTCGACTCATCAATTATCAGAACAAACTGAATGTTAGGGACAAAGGACCAAATATCGTAACAACATGACTGAACAACAACCTACACACAGTCATGGTTATATAAGGAGATGAACTTACCCTTACTGACTCCTCAGTGTGTGATGAAGATTCCTTCATCTCATGGCACTGCACATTCTGTACATGGTGAGCCTCCTGCTCTCGCTCACACTCCTAAAACATAACCATGGAGCAGAAGACCTTTAAATTTACTGCTAAACTGGCTGTTTCACTGCCAAGTAAAGTGAATTTTGGTCAAATAGAAACTTCATTTTAGCCTAAATATAATTTGCAATTAGCAGTAGACAAACATTTATGGCTTTCTGAGAGTAAAAGCGTACCATTTGTGACCCATGGTGGTGTTTTAATTCTTCATACTGTGACTCCAGGGTGCTGTAAGCCTCCCTCAATCGCTCATTATCCTAAAACACAGCAGTTGAGAAAATAAAAAACATTTATAATCAGTGAACACATGTACAATTAAACACTTCCATAATGCTTTCTGCATATGAAACATGGATCCTAAAACACATCAAATTCTCAGTCTGCACTTGAAAAACATGTTCATAGAAGTATCCCAATTTGGAGTAAAAACACTGGCAACCCTGGATTTGTGCATCATGGGGACCTAATAAGTAATATTTTGTAAGGTTGTAATATAATAGGCAGTCTGTTTCTGTAGCTCATCTACTAGGTGAAAAAAGCAGTGGCAGCTAAATAGACTTATTACCATCAAATTAATGAACTTCATACTTACAGACTATTTGCAATGTTTAAAGATAAAATATCAAAACAAATAAACTACGCACTACTGCACCGCCATGCACTTCTCACAGGAACTCATATGTCTAGTCTGTAGAGACAAAACAAGTACTACATAGGAAGATGTACCAACACAGAAGGAGCAATACCTCAAGAACAGAATCAGCAGTGTATCTTCATCTCAAGGACAAAGGACACACATTTGAGGACAATAAGGTAGACAGAAATGGAGGACTTAAGCACAACCTGTCTCCTATATTTCATCCATCCCTAAGAAGATCAAGACCTCTTCACAGGTCCACTTTCCCCCAACATTCTCTGATCGTTACACCCTAATGGCTCTCCATACTTCGCTACACTCTCTCCCTACTCTCCTTCCCTGTGGTCATTAAATTCTAACGTCTCTCCCTACTCCTAACTACTTCCCCTACTTTTACCCCATGGTCCCCTAATAAGCCTATATAGACAGGGCAGGATCCTTGAGACCCTGGCCATGTGATACCAATCGTTTATGACCGTTTATTTTTGTTTGTCCTAAACATTCTTTCTGTTTTGTTCTGATAAACATGTGCCGAGACCAGACACTCCATGACAAACTCATCAGACCGTCAGTAGATACCATCACATCTGTTTCTGCTAATGTCTCTGTTTATCAATGCTGCATGTAGATAACACTGAATACTACACCTTTCTACAGTATAAATACTCCCTCAGTAAATTTTAGTCTTTTGCTATTCAGTCACTGTCTCACTGTGGTTTTTCCCCACTCCCTTCCCAGATACCAGCTCAGACATTTCTGAGTGAACAAGAATATTCGATCAGCCCAGTGGCTTTATTGTTGTAGTGGTCAGGGCAGGGTGAGCCTTTGCGTTGGCTTTACAAGCCAGTCTGTTACTCACCATTAGACAATGATAACATTTTTCAGAGGTGTTGTAGTGGAGGCTCTGTTACTGGTCAAACCTCAGGACACTGTGGCATTTAATTTTTTATTTCTTCTGCTATTTTTCTAAAACACCTTTTATTATGTGCACCCACTCATTATAACTCATTATTAAAGGCCTAGGGCACGAACATGAAGAGTCCTCACACATAGTTCACAAGAACAGAACTAGTTTCAGGCTTGAATATTATTCATTATATTATAAACGTGTGAAATGCCTGAAGGTTCCATATCCTCTTTTCTGACCCATAACTGACACACAGTACAGAACTGCTTTCAGGACTTAACGAGACGAAACTTACCTCTTCTAACTTGTCGTGTTGTTGCTTCATCTCACTGTACTGCACCTTCAGGAGTCCGTGAGCGAGACACTCAGCCTCATGATCCTAAAACACAGCAATGCAGCAGAAGAGGAATCTTCAGTACTAAACTGCTAAATTCTCCTTTACTTCAGTAGAAACTGAGGACTTGGTACCATGCGGATAAAACTGGCAATTTTAAAAAGTTCTTAAGGAGAACTGGCGACTAAAACAGCTTCAATACCAAATGAATTTAAAATATAGAGATACAAATTCAAGACACTGCTTGCAATAGCACTCAGACTGGATTTTAGGCTTTTTTAATTTTCTAAAAAAAATAAAAAATAAAGCTTACCTTCATCACAGTTTCATTAAGACATTTCCAGTCGGAATCTATCTGCGCGAGCTGGTGAGTTTTTTGCTCTAACTCCTAGAACACATCCATGAAGCAGAAGAGGTTCAGACTCATGTGCTTAATGTTCACATCTACCATGCACCACTTCTATTTAAGAAAAGTACAATTTTATTTTGCTCAAGCCCAAATAACCTGTAGCATGAACATCACCGCTTCTCACATTACCGCTACAGGAACTGGTCAATGTAAGGACTTTTTTTTCCACTCACCTGCATTGTCTGCTCTAACGTCCACTGCATGTCAGAGAGATCATTTGACAACGCTCTCGCGTCTTGATTTAATGAGAGGGCTAGATTAGTTCGGCGAGGTAGAAGATAATCCAGATTATTTTTTGACTTCATTTCCTCCGTATATTTTCTTTCACATTCATCCAGAGATTCCTGAAAGGTTCAAAGCTTCTTGTCTTTATTCACTCCTACACACACATTCAGATACTTTGGGGGAATCAATTCACACACACACACACACACACACACACACACACACACACACAGTTGTAATTTGTTTAGAAGAAGCGTACCTGAATGGATTTTTTTTTCTGAATTAAAAATCTCTGCCGTTTTCTGGTCCTGGTCTCCACGAACTGAAGGATGTCCTCTGCTACCTTATGCTCCTAAAACACAACCAGTTAAAAAAATTAAAATGAATAATACAGTTGAGATTTTGTTCAGGTGTATAGCTTGTGTTGTAACTCATGACGACCATGAGTCCTCACATGGTGTCTAAAGGACCTGGTTAATGTAAGGATTTTACCTCTTTTGCCTTTTCACACTTCCTGTGTGTCTCAGCGAGCAGTCTGCTCAGCTCCTGCACTGTGTCTTGCAGTGTGTTCACCTGGGACTTCAGGTCAGAGTTCTCATTTTCCAGCTGAGCAGTGTACTCAAATTTCTCCTCAGCTTCAGCCTGAGACACCTGCAAGTTCAAAACGTAAAGCTGGTTGCCATTAATTACATCAATGTACACAATCTGACACTACTGAGGATCTTCATCTGTCAAGAGCCTGAACACACACACACACACACACACACACACACACTCACACACACACACACACTCACACACACACACACACTCACACACACTCACACTCGAGCTGGGCGATTAATCGTTATTATAGATTACTTCGTTATTTACTTGATTACTTCCTCCCCGTCTTTCAGTGTTCTTCAATCCGCAGACCGAGGTGTGGCAGAGCGAGGATCAGAGGACAAGTGTGTGTATGTGTGTGTATGTGTGTGTGTGTGTGTGTGTGTGTATGTGTGTGTGTGTGTGTGTGTGATCAGGAAGACTCGTATTTGGCTTGTTCAGTTCTCAAATATTATACACATCTATGCAATACAGTGAAATGCTGCAATAGGTTTACCATCCTACCCTGTTAGTCAAACCTTAATTTTATGTTATGTTATGTTATTTTTTTACCTACTTACTTACTTACTTACATATTTTACTATTATACCCTCACTGGGGGCTGAGCCCCCCTTAAATGAAAATCCTAGACTCGCCCCTGATTGGGCCGTATACACAGATGTAAAATGTGGTCTGGCTCCTGTTTGATTTTATTTAGCGTGTTAATTGCGTGTTGATGTTATTTAGCGTTTGTTGAGTGTTGATGTTATTTAGCGTGTTCGTTGCATGTTGATGTTATTTAGCGTGTTCGTTGCATGTTGATGTTATTTAGCGTTTGTTGCGTGTTGATGTTATTTAGCGTGTTAGTTGCGTGTTGATGTTATTTAGCGTGTTAGTAGCGTGTTGATGTTATTTAGCGTGTTCATTGCGTGTTGATGTTATTTAGCGTGTTCGTTGCATGATGTTATTTAGCGTGTTCGTTGCGTGTTGATGTTATTTAGCGTTTGTTGTGTGTTGATGTTATTTAGCGTGTTTGTTGCATGATGTTATTTAGCGTGTTCGTTGCGTGTTGATGTTATTTAGCGTGTTCGTTGCGTGTTGGTTATTTAGCGTTTGTTGCGTGTTGATGTTATTTAGCGTTCGTTGCGTGTTGATGTTATTTAGCGTTCGTTGCGTGTTGATGTTATTTAGCGTTCGTTGCGTGTTGATGTTATTTAGCGTTCGTTGCGTGTTGATGTTATTTAGCGTTCGTTGCGTGTTGATGTTATTTAGCGTGTTAGTTGCGTGTTGATGTTATTTAGCGTGTTAGTTGCGTGTTGATGTTATTTAGCGTGTTAGTTGCGTGTTGGTGTTATTTAGCGTGTTAGTTGCGTGTTGGTGTTATTTAGCGTGTTGTGTGTTGATGTTATTTAGCGTGTTAGTTGCATGATGTTATTTAGCGTGTTAGTTGCGTGTTGATGTTATTTAGCGTGTTCGTGCGTGTTGATGTTATTTAGCGTGTTCGTGCGTGTTGATGTTATTTAGCGTGTTAGTTGCGTGTTGATGTTATTTAGCGTGTTGTGTGTTGATGTTATTTAGCGTGTTTGTTGCATGATGTTATTTAGCGTATATGTTGCGTGTTGATGTTATTTAGCGTGTTCGTTGCGTGTTGATGTTATTTAGCGTGTTCGTTGCGTGTTGATGTTATTTAGCGTGTTCGTTGCGTGTTGATGTTATTTAGCGTGTTCGTTGCGTGTTGATGTTATTTAGCGTGTTCGTTGCGTGTTGATGTTATTTAGCGTGTTCGTTGCGTGTTGATGTTATTTAGCGTGTTCGTTGCGTGTTGGTTATTTAGCGTTCGTTGGGTGTTGATGTTATTTAGCGTGTTTGTTGCGTGTTGATGTTATTTAGCGTGTTTGTTGCGTGTTGATGTTATTTAGCGTGTTCGTTGCGTGTTGATGTTATTTAGCGTGTTCGTGCGTGTTGATGTTATTTAGCGTGTTCGTGCGTGTTGATGTTATTTAGCGTGTTAGTTGCGTGTTGATGTTATTTAGCGTGTTAGTAGCGTGTTGATGTTATTTAGCGTGTTCATTGCGTGTTGATGTTATTTAGCGTGTTAGTTGCGTGTTGATGTTATTTAGCGTGTTAGTTGCGTGTTGATGTTATTTAGCGTGTTAGTTGCGTGTTGATGTTATTTAGCGTGTTAGTTGCGTGTTGATGTTATTTAGCGTGTTAGTTGCGTGTTGATGTTATTTAGCGTGTTAGTTGCGGGTTGATGTTATTTAGCGTGTTAGTTGCGGGTTGATGTTATTTAGCGTGTTAGTTGCGGGTTGATGTTATTTAGCGTGTTAGTTGCGTGTTGATGTTATTTAGCGTGTTAGTTGCGTGTTGATGTTATTTAGCGTGTTAGTTGCGTGTTGATGTTATTTAGCGTGTTAGTTGCGTGTTGATGTTATTTAGCGTGTTAGTTGCGTGTTGATGTTATTTAGCGTGTTTGTTGCGTGTTGATGTTATTTAGCGTGTTTGTTGCGTGTTGATGTTATTTAGCGTGTTTGTTGCGTGTTGATGTTATTTAGCGTGTTTGTTGCGTGTTGATGTTATTTAGCGTGTTTGTTGCGTGTTGATGTTATTTAGCGTGTTTGTTGCGTGTTGATGTTATTTAGCGTGTTTGTTGCGTGTTGATGTTATTTAGCGTGTTTGTTGCGTGTTGATGTTATTTAGCGTGTTTGTTGCGTGTTGATGTTATTTAGCGTTTGTTGCGTGTTGATGTTATTTAGCGTTTGTTGCGTGTTGATGTTATTTAGCGTGTTTGTTGCGTGTTGATGTTATTTAGCGTGTTTGTTGCGTGTTGATGTTATTTAGCGTTTGTTGCGTGTTGATGTTATTTAGCGTGTTTGTTGCGTGTTGATGTTATTTAGCGTGTTCGTTGCGTGTTGATGTTATTTAGCGTGTTCGTTGCGTGTTGATGTTATTTAGCGTTTGTTGCGTGTTGATGTTATTTAGCGTGTTGCATGTTGATGTTATTTAGCGTGTTTGTTGCGTGTTGATGTTATTTAGCGTGTTCGTGCGTGTTGATGTTATTTAGCGTTTGTTGCGTGTTGATGTTATTTAGCGTGTTCGTGCGTGTTGATGTTATTTAGCATGTTAGTTGCGTGTTGATGTTATTTAGCGTGTTAGTTGCGTGTTGATGTTATTTAGCGTGTTAGTTGCGTGTTGATGTTATTTAGCGTGTTGTGTGTTGATGTTATTTAGCGTGTTTGTTGCATGATGTTATTTAGCGTGTTCGTTGCATGTTGATGTTATTTAGCGTGTTCGTTGCATGTTGATGTTATTTAGCGTTTGTTGCGTGTTGATGTTATTTAGCGTTTGTTGCGTGTTGATGTTATTTAGCGTGTTAGTTGCGTGTTGATGTTATTTAGCGTGTTAGTTGCGTGTTGATGTTATTTAGCGTGTTGTGTGTTGATGTTATTTAGCGTGTTCGTTGCGTGTTGATGTTATTTAGCGTTTGTTGCGTGTTGATGTTATTTAGCGTTTGTTGCGTGTTGATGTTATTTAGCGTGTTAGTTGCGTGTTGATGTTATTTAGCGTGTTTGTTGCGTGTTGATGTTATTTACCGTGTTTGTTGCGTGTTGATGTTATTTAGCGTGTTAGTTGCGTGTTGATGTTATTCAGCGTGTTCATGTTATTTAGCGTGTTCGTGCGTGTTGATGTTATTTAGCGTGTTAGTTGCGTGTTGATGTTATTTAGCGTGTTAGTTGCGTGTTGATGTTATTTAGCGTGTTGCATGTTGATGTTATTTAGCGTGTTTGTTGCGTGTTGATGTTATTTAGCGTGTTTGTTGCGTGTTGATGTTATTTAGCGTTTGTTGCGTGTTGATGTTATTTAGCGTTTGTTGCGTGTTGATGTTATTTAGCGTGTTTGTTGCGTGTTGATGTTATTTAGCGTGTTTGTTGCGTGTTGATGTTATTTAGCGTTTGTTGCGTGTTGATGTTATTTAGCGTGTTTGTTGCGTGTTGATGTTATTTAGCGTGTTCGTTGCGTGTTGATGTTATTTAGCGTGTTCGTTGCGTGTTGATGTTATTTAGCGTGTTCGTTGCGTGTTGATGTTATTTAGCGTTTGTTGCGTGTTGATGTTATTTAGCGTGTTGCATGTTGATGTTATTTAGCGTGTTTGTTGCGTGTTGATGTTATTTAGCGTGTTTGTTGCGTGTTGATGTTATTTAGCGTGTTCGTGCGTGTTGATGTTATTTAGCATGTTAGTTGCGTGTTGATGTTATTTAGCGTGTTAGTTGCGTGTTGATGTTATTTAGCGTGTTAGTTGCGTGTTTGTTATTTAGCGTGTTGTGTGTTGATGTTATTTAGCGTGTTTGTTGCATGATGTTATTTAGCGTGTTCGTTGCGTGTTGATGTTATTTAGCATGTTCGTTGCGTGTTGATGTTATTTAGCGTTTGTTGCGTGTTGATGTTATTTAGCGTTTGTTGCGTGTTGATGTTATTTAGCGTGTTAGTTGCGTGTTGATGTTATTTAGCGTGTTAGTTGCGTGTTGATGTTATTTAGCGTGTTGTGTGTTGATGTTATTTAGCGTGTTCGTTGCGTGTTGATGTTATTTAGCGTTTGTTGCGTGTTGATGTTATTTAGCGTTTGTTGCGTGTTGATGTTATTTAGCGTGTTAGTTGCGTGTTGATGTTATTTAGCGTGTTTGTTGCGTGTTGATGTTATTTACCGTGTTTGTTGCGTGTTGATGTTATTTAGCGTGTTAGTTGCGTGTTGATGTTATTCAGCGTGTTCATGTTATTTAGCGTGTTCGTGCGTGTTGATGTTATTTAGCGTGTTAGTTGCGTGTTGATGTTATTTAGCGTGTTAGTTGCGTGTTGATGTTATTTAGCGTGTTGCATGTTGATGTTATTTAGCGTGTTTGTTGCGTGTTGATGTTATTTAGCGTGTTTGTTGCGTGTTGATGTTATTTAGCGTGTTTGTTGCATGTTGATGTTATTTAGCGTGTTTGTTGCGTGTTGATGTTATTTAGTGTGTTCGTGCGTGTTGATGTTATTTAGCGTGTTCGTGCGTGTTGTTATTTAGCGTGTTTGTTGCATGTTGATTTTATTTAGCGTGTTCGTTTGTGTTGATTTTATTTAGCGTGTTCGTTTGTGTTGATGTTATTTAGAGTGTTAGTTGCGTGTTGATGTTATTTAGAGTGTTAGTTGCGTGTTGATGTTATTTAGAGTGTTAGTTGCGTGTTGATGTTATTTAGAGTGTTAGTTGCGTGTTGATGTTATTTAGCGTGTTAGTTGTGTGTTGATGTTATTTAGCGTGTTAGTTGAAAAGTGATTTAAGTCTGCAGTTTGCACTTTACAAATCCCTTATATTTTGTTATATTACTTTATTTTACTAGAATAATTAGAACTTGTAAAGACTGGTAAATCCCCAAAAAGGTCTTTATGTTGTAATTATTATTGTTTTTCTAAAATAAAAAAAAACAAAACTTGTGAGTGAAAGTAAGTTTGCACTTTTAGTCCAAATAATCAGTTCATATGTTCGGTTATACTGTTTATACTCAAATTAAAAAAATCTATTCTGTAGTCTCTAGTGTTTTATTAAATTTTTAAAGAAAAATAATCGTTTTAAAATCGAAAATTGAATTTTCTTTTAAAAAATCGGAGATTCAATTTATAGGACAAATCGCCCAGCTCTAACTCACACTAGTAGTCATGGTAACATGAGAAGATAAAACTTACCTGTACTAACTCCAAGAGGTGTGTTGAAGTCATCTGATCACACTTCAGGACACTGTGATGCTCCTGGTCTCTCTCACACTCCTAAAATCCAGCCATGGAGACATTTATTAACTCACTGAACTGTTCTAACACTTCCATCATCTTTCTGCACGGAAGCATCTGGATACTGTGATCCTCCTCCCATAAAAAACAGGTCAAGAAGGTTTAAACTTGACTGCTTAATATTTCTACAATGTCCTACAATAAACTCATCTACAATATGTCACTTCCTTTCATAAAAAAGACACCCAGCATCTTACAGATGTTCATTCATTCAAAACGAACTGTTCAATGCAAACTTTTTAATGCTTACTCTCTTTATCTCTTCACATTTCCTGCATGACTCAGAGAGCTCTCTCTCCAGCTGCTGCACTGACTCTCGCAGTTTGTTCACCTCGTTCTTCAACTCATCGCTCTTCAGGTGATCGTGGGACTCCCTGTAAAGCTCTGTAGCTTTAGCCTGAATGCCCTGAAAATTCAACAAACAGAGCTTTATTTACTGCTTCACATCTTCTGTCTCTTATTTGGAATAAAAAGAACTACACACACACTCACACACTCAACATACTCACACACACTCACACTTAAGCAGTCTTGAGATGAAACACGTACCTGTAGTAACTCCTCGTGATGTGTTGAAGTCATCTGATCGACCTTCAGGACACTGTGAGCCTCCTTCTCTCTCTCACACTCCTAAAACACAGCCATGGAGAGGTTTCATCGTCAGTTAGAAAGTAGGAACTACAAAGTACTGTGAACTCTGGTGAAGCAGAAAATGGGGACTTGCACCACATGGACTAAAGTAAGTAACGTTAAAAGTTAACCCTTAAATAAGTTTAATATAAGATCCAGGGTCTAAATGAGAACTAGTATCGAAACAAATCCTATTTCCAGTTTTAAAAAATCATCGAAACATGAAACAATTAACCCAATCCAACCAACTTAACACTGCTTGATGGTTAAGTACAGCTTGCTTGTATAAGCAGTGACAAGCAGAGAGAAAATAGATTAGACATCAGAGCTCCATCACTGAATAACAGGGTTTCTGTTTCCCCCATGTCCCACATTATCTAGCTGAATTTGTGAGCTAACGTCTTTAAAAAACAGAAGCTCAGATATGATGTTAAAAATGGAGGAAGTGCTCAGTATGCAGTAATCCTCAGAGTAGATTATGATGTACTGGACTCATAATAAGTAAAACTCACCTTCAGGCTGGAGTTCTCCAGCTGAGCATTGGACTCCATCGCCTGCTCGTATTTCCACTCAGCTTCAATCAGAGCAACCTGGACATGCAACAAAACCAAAACGCCCTCAAAAACAGGACTAAAAAACACTGGACACTAACAAACCCAGGAAAGGTTGAGGAGAAAAGTTTACCCTCAGAGATCTGGTTTCCTGATTAAACTTCTCCTTCTTCTGTTTGTACTCGGACTGCACATGCTTGCGAAGGTTTAGCTCTGTCTCGTACAACTAAAACACAGCCACGGTGAAAAGAAGTTCAAACCTTACTTCATGTTCACAAATATAACTTCAACAGTCAATATCAAAACTAGCATCTTAAATTAAAGTGAATTTTGTACAGAAAGCCTGTGAAGTTACCTTATTTCTGAAGGAACTGCTAATGAATAAAGGATTTCCTCACTTACCCTTGTTGTGTCAGTGCACTCTGTGTGTTTTTGAGTGAGCAGGTGGCCCAACTGCTGCACTGTGTTCTTCAGTGTGTCTATCTGGGACTTCAGGTCAGCATCCTGCTTCTGCATCTGTTCAACGGACTCCGTCGCCTGCTTGTGTTTCTCCTCAGATTCAGCCAGAGTGACCTGGAAAGTAAACAACTCTCAGCTTGTTCCCTCTGTTTACAGAGATCCAAGATAATGGCGCAGCAGTATCACACAGCGGTCACTCCAGATCCAAAACAGTGCTATTCTCACGTCTTTATCCCGATTTTTTTCGAGGGTATACGGACACCAGAGACAGCGGTGTTCATGCCAGACACTATTATAGTACAGAAATCATGCAACAACCAACCGGCATGACGATGTGCTGGAGAAGCTTCGTCCTCACCTCGTTTGGTGCTAACAGAAATGCAGCTCTGTGTGATAAGACTCGCGGTGGCGGTGTGTGTGTGTTTACATCAACACCGAATGGTACTAGAACTATGAGCTTGTTTCTAGTTACTGTACATTGCTTGTGGAGTTCATGACAGTTTTATTTACCTCAGGAATTTACCACGCTAATCCTACGTAGGCTCTATGTGAACTTTATGGGGCTATTAGCGATCTTCAGAATGCTCACCCCGCTGGACTGTTTATTATAGCCAGAGATTTCAACCATGAAAATCTCAAATCATTGCACCCTAAATTCCATTAGCATGCGGACTGTTCAACGAGAGGGGCTGGATCTCGTTTACACAAACTTTCCCGGAGCATACCATGTGGAGTCCAACCCCCACCTCGGCTACTCGGACCACATCCCTGTCATTCTAATTCCAGCATACAGACCGCTCGTCAGTCACTCTAAACCGGTTCTGAAACAGGTGAAAACCTGGCCAGCAGGAGCTATCTCCGCTCTTCAGGACTGTTTCCAGTGCACTGACTGGAACATGTTCAGGTAGGATGCAACCAAGGGTGACTCTATCACCTTGGACAAGTACATGGCATCAATGACCAGCTACATTGACAAGTGCATTGATGATGTGATCGTCTCCAAGACCATCACCACATGCTGCAACCAGAAGCCATAGATTACTGCAAAGGTGCGGCCGCTGCTGAAGTCCTGAGACTCAAGGACAAGACGGTCTTAAAAACAGCAAGGGCCGAACTGTGCTGAGCCATCAGAGAGGCTGTTCCTCCACTGAGAACAAGAGGAGACTATCACATCTGATACGGGGAAAAATCAGCCCAAAATCCAGCTATTACTCTCTCTCTCTTTGATAAACTCAAATGAACCCAATAAACCAGTTTAAATTTCATTCCAATATAACTGACAGAGGCTCCGCCCCTTTCTGGTGTTGTACAGACGAATCGTGCACACGCATCACACACCAAGACCGGACATGGGAGCGTTATATAAAGGATTTATTTCTTCCTCATGTTATTTTAAAAAGTCCTGTCACTGTGAGTCTTTTCTCTCTCACCTTGTGTTTTCTCTCACTCTCTCGCTCTGCCTCACACAGCACTTCCTCCACCTCCCTCACTCGCTCCTCCAGGATGGACCTCTCACTGTCCAGCAGAGAACCGGACACCTCCCCCTTCTGACTCTTCTCCTCAGCCTCGCTCACAGACCCCTGTAATGTTTATCATCTACTTTTACACACACCTTCAGACATTTTGAGGATTGACAAAGAACTCAGGGAAACAGAACACAATGAACACACCAGATGAAAAGATGATCAAATGTTCTGAAAAGATGTAATGACAAATTCTGAATATTTATGGAAACATTTGTTTTTTACCAAGACACAGAAATATTTATATATAAATTTTCTAAAAACAGGATACAGTATGCTAATGTAAAATTGTTCATTAGATAATTGAGTATTTTATTAAACAGAAATACAGGACTGTGTTGGGAAGCTCATGTTTATTATTATCAGCACATGTACAATTATTTCTACACTATGATTATTTCTGTTTCTCCAGCTTACTGAATATGAGCTAGATCCATGTTCATTATGACACTGTGTAGAAATGCTGATAATATATTGTAGAAATGAAGAAAAAAAGGAATTTTCTTAACATTAAACATTAACATTAAACCTCTCTCTCTCTCTCTTTCTCTCTCTCTCTCTCTCTCTCTCTAACAGTCTGCTAGTTTATACAGCTGGCAAGAACTACAAATAACTTTTTAACTTTTTTTTCTTTTAAAAATAAATGATAACAAACATTTGATTAAAAACTGTTTGTTTCTGGTGATAATGAGTCTCGTTACATACTGCACATAAACGCTAATCCAGGCTAACAGCTAAGCTAATGTAGCTACCTAGCTAATAGCTATCGCCTGCTGGAGTCCCTGAACTGACCATAACGGAGTGTTTTACTGAGGTGTAGAAGTGGAGATGGATGTGATGGTGGTTTGGTCAGTACCTGAGGAACAGCGCTGTCCGTCTGTGTTTCATCCCCACACTTCAAGCCTGGATCCAGCAAAGAGCCCGTCTGTACTGGGTCTAAATACAAACAAGCAGAACATCGCGGTCTCCATGATATACACTCATTACTGCTTAGAGTCTTACATGCACTCGGCTCATCGAGGACTGGAACACTTTTACTAACGTGGTGTGTTAAAAACGGACAGAACTCAGCAGTGTGTGTGTGTGTGTGTGTGTGTGAGAGAGAGAGAGAGAGAGAGAGAGAGAGAGATGTCCTACCCTCGGGGTCCGGTGTGTCCGTGTGCTCCGCTGTTTTCTCTCCATCTCTTCGCTTCTTCATAAAATAATAAATTCCCGCACCAGTTAAACTTATTAAATGTAGCATCGTAGCACGGTTCACTCGATAAACCGCTAAACTAGGTTAAACAGCCTTCAGTAAAAAAAAAGTCAACTCTGAAGCTCCTTCTCTCCGTCATCACCTTCGGTGACGTCAGAAATGCTCAAATCCCGGATCAAGATGGCTGCTGGAGCTGACGCGTCTTTATATTTACAGTATATCTTCAATATAACCGAAAAGGAAAAGAAATCGTCATTTAAATCCATCCTTCAGTCAGGATAATCCTGCTAACACCGCGGCGTTTAGCAGTGACCACGCCTACGGCCAGTCTGCTGAAGGTGGACACATGGATATAAACCTGGATGAGAAGGAGTCCTCGGATTTGTCGGTGTCTCCAATTGAGTCTCCTGCGGCTAAAAAGAAAAGTCCTGCTTCTTTCAGGTCCAGCCCAGATTTGGACATGGTCAGGGCCTTATCACAAGTGATACACGAGAGAAGTGATAACACTGAAAAGCTGCTGAGTGGAAACACTGAAGGTTTTGAATAAGATCTGAATATTCGATTTGAATAAGAAAGTTGATATGGTTTTGCTAAAATGACAGAGATGGAAGAGAAGTTGTATGGAGTAGATGTCCGTGTGGTGGCGCTGGAGAAGTCGGTTGAAGGGCTGAACAGCGGATGGGGAGATGGAGTCCTATTCCAGACGGTGGAATTGGAGGCTGGACGGTGTTTTGGAAAACAATGATAAAAATGTACGTGCGCAGGCCATTAACATCTGTCTGTCCATTCTAATTTATTAATAATAATTTAATTAATAGCTAGTATTAATTATGTATCATGTGAAATAATTTGTAATTATTTATTTTTTTTATTTAAAAATCACCATTCCTTCCACTATCTATCTGTCTATCTGTCTGTCTATCTGTCTGTCTGTCTGTCTATCTATCTATGTCTGTCTTAATTATTATAAGATAGATAGATAGATAGATGACCAAGTAGGTTATTTTGGTACTAGTTTTGGGGTCATAGGGTCACATGACCTAGAAGCTATTGAATAAATATTGAATAAATATATATAATTTATACACTGTATTCCTTTGCTGCTGAGAGCAACATTATTACTTTGAGACTACTGACTCAGGACACTTTAATTTAAGGGCTTGTGTGTTTGTTCCTTGTAGTAAGTGATGCAGCTCAGAAGAGCTACGTATTTGCTTGTGGTTTTTTCCTCGCTATTTTTCTCTTTTTCACTGCATTGTTTGCTTTTGTTCTATGTCTTTATTGATTATTTCACTTAATACCAGGGGGTTAAAAGATTCTGTTAAAAGGAAAGCTTTATTCTTATTTGTGAAACAACTCAAAACTGATTTTATTTTCTTTCAAGAATCGCATTCTGTTAGTAATGATATAAAGTTATGGAGGTCCCAGTGGAATAATGATCTATGGTTTGCTCATGTTTCTGAGAGGTCAGCAGGGGTCACTATATTAAAGAACACTTTTTCTAGAAATATCCTAGAGGCTTTTTCAGATCCTCTGGGACACTTTTTATGTTTACTTTTACGTCTGAATGATCAGATCTTTAATTTGGTTAACATTTATGGGTACAATTGCAATTCTGAAAATGCTAAACTTCATATGTCCTTAGACGACAGACTATTGTTTTGGTTTCAGAAATATCCACATTAGGGCTGCAGCTATCGATTATTTTAGTCATCAAGTATTCTACCGATTACTTCATCGATCAATCGAGTAATAGGATAAGAAGTATTTTTTCTTTATTAAAGAGGAATACTAAATATGCAAGAGAAAATAAGACAGGTCTCTTAAAATGAACAACTAAGGTGTTTCCTATTTACAAAAATGAAAATAAAATCTAAACCCATTTAGTGCATTTAATTGAAATTCAAAATGCAAATACAAATATATAAATAAAAATACTTAATTACTTCAAAAGAAGGTAAAAATAGTATAACCTAAAACATAATAATAATAATAATAATAATAATAATAATACCTAAACATTGCATGTATGTTGTTAACTTTGACGTTTCTGTCTAACTCCAAGCTCAAGCAGGACATAAGCCTTTACTGTCTTCCTGGAAGACTTTGTGGCTTTTGTATGCGGCAAAAATTAGTGGACAGGAAGGAAACTTGGAACAAGAATAAGAGTCCATCCACATCAAATTTCTTAACTCATTTTTCTGTAACATGAAATTAGAGTTATTTGGAGAATAAACCCTCTTAAATGTCTCTCTACATACTGGTGTGTGTGTGTGTGTGAGTGTGTGACAGAGGCTTAGGCTTTCACAAAACTTAGCTAATTTAGGGACATCATAACTAGCCACTGTACTGATTTATGGTATTAAATTGTCACTACATGTAGCCACAATCCACAGACATTTACACCGGCCTTAACTTCAACTAGCAATCATATTGATTTAAGCTAAGTGCAAAGCTTGTGTCGACTCTGTGGACATAAAGCGGGGACTGTGTGTGAATGGGATATTAGCACGGTGAAGTTAGTTTGATATTCAGATATTAGACATTCGGAAGCGGTATTTTAGGGACCGTCGACAAATTTCTGTACGACTGAAATGTGGTACTTGTTACGTACCTGGCACTGTGCCCCAGTTATTCTAATTTCTTCTTAAATATGCATATGCCATGCGTCATTGCATAATGCTTTTGTTAATTTATTAATAATTATTTAATTAATATATAGTATTAATTGTGAATCATGTGAATTAATTTGCAATTATTTATTTATTTTTTTAATTAATTTTTTTTTTTTCCTGTGCTACTTTTTGTGCTACACCAGTTCAGTCTTACAGTAATCACACTGTACAGAGTTTTCTGTCTGTTTTAGTTGGAAATGATCCCAAACTTTGAAAACTTTCTGCCGTTTTCTTCGGCCTGAATCTTCTCTGTGTGTAGTTACAGTAAATGGACTAAACGAAGCTTTGAGGCAACTAATTTGCCTCGAGGAAAATTAGTTGCCTCAAAGCAATAATCTAGTTATAATAATCTAGTTGCCTCAAACAATAATCTAGTTATGGTGCTGATTTTTCTACTCAATATTTAAACTCTCTGGAATAAAGTAAGTGCATCAGTGATGTAGATAAAGAATGCTGTGATGAGAACATACTCCTGGAAGAGGTTGTTGATGCTATAAAATCTCTGAAGTGTATTAAATCACCTGGTAATTATGGCATCTCTGCAGAATTTTATAAACAATTCACATACATTCTTGCCCCTTTTCTTTAAAAAGTTTTCTCTGAGAGTATCCAAAACCTCGAACTTCCTCCCAGTTTATCTCAGGGAATAAAATCCCTCATCCCTAAATGGAATAAAAATTCACTCATTAAAAATTGGTGCCCAATTACCTTGTTAAACAATGACTATAAAATTTTGGCCCCGATATTCTCCAAAAGAATCAAGAATGCTCTCAATTCTATAATAGATGAGTCACAATCTGTCTTTTAAACTAATAGACATATTTCAAACAATATAAGATTAGTATTTGATATTTTAGACTACTCAAATTTGATAGCTGATGATAGTTTTCTTCTATTTCTAGATGTTTATAAAGCTTTTGATATGTTTGAACACAATTTTATTTTTCAGTGTCTTAAAAAATATGGATTTGGGGAATTCTTCTGTAATGCCATTAAAGCCTTGTATAGAAAAGGTAACAGTTCAGTGATTATAAAACATGGTTCAACTCGACGTTTTGACATTTCGAGAGGCATTAGACAGGGATGTCCGATCTCCGCTTACCTTTTTCTGATTGCAGCTCAGCTTCTTTGTGATCAGATAAAAGCGAGTAGTTTAAGAGGTATATCCATTGCTGGAAGAGAGGTGATTATCAGACAATTTGCAGATGACACAACCCTTTTTCTTAAAGATGCTACCCAGATTCCCCTGGCAATTAGGGCTGTCAGTTTATTTTCAGAAGCCTCTGGCTTACAATTACATTTACAGAAATGTGAACTCTTTGCTATTAAAGACTGTGCTGATTCTTTTCTTCATAATATCCCAGTGAAAGATAATGTCACTTATTTAGGGGTTCTAGTTGTGAAAGACCAAAATGAAAGATGTACTCTTAATTACAAACCACTTATTGATAAGACTCAGAAAAGATTTAACCAGCAGTTACAAAGAGATCTTTCATTAAGAGGTAGAGTTCTTCTCTCTAAGGCAGAAGTTCTTTCAACACTTATGCAGCTCAGTCTGTCCCTCTAGACCCCAAACTTGGTAAAGTTGTTGATCAGCTTCTTTTTCATTTTTTATGGAAGCGATCAGTTTCATATTAAAAAGTCTGTCATAATGAACACACTTGAAAAAGGTGGTCTCAACTTCTTAGACTTTAGTACTCTAAATTCAAATTTTATTTGTCACATACGAAATCATACACAGTATGACATGTAGTGAAATGCTTTTTACAACTGTCTTACATAAAAGAGGAAAGAGTAAAAAAAGAAAATGTGTGGACATGAAAGATAGATATAGATAGGGATATAGTTAAGAAGTATAGGGAAAAATAGGGAAAAAATTAAATGGTAAAGAAAACAAAAAACTTGTATACATATATATATATATATATATATATATATATATATATATATATATATATATATATATATATATATATATACACTATATTGCCAAAAGTATTCGCTCACCGCTCACCCATCCAAATAATCAGAATCAGGTGTTCCAATCACTTCCATGGCCACAGGTGTATAAAATCAAGCACCTAGGCATGCAGACTGTTTTTACAAACATTTGTGAAAGAATGGGTCGCTCTCAGGAGCTCAGTGAATTCCAGCGTGGAACTGTGATAGGATGCCACCTGTGCAACAAATCCAGTCGTGGAATTTCCTCGCTCCTAAATATTCCACAGTCAACTGTCAACTGTATTATAAGAACGTGGAAGTGTTTGGGAACGACAGCAACTCAGCCACGAAGTGGTAGGCCACGTAAACTGACGGAGCGGGGTCAGCGGATGCTGAGGCGCATAGTGCGAAGAGGTCGCCAACTTTCTGCAGAGTCAATCGCTACAGACCTCCAAACTTCATGTGGCCTTCAGATTAGCTCAAGAACAGTGCGCAGAGAGCTTCATGGAATGGGTTTCCATGGCCGAGCAGCTGCATCCAAGCCATACATCACCAAGTGCAATGCAAAGCATCGGATGCAGTGGTGTAAAGCACGCCGCCACTGGACTCTAGAGCAGTGGAGACGCGTTCTCTGGAGTGATGAATCGCGCTTCTCCATCTGGCAATCTGATGGACGAGTCTGGGTTTGGCGGTTGCCAGGAGAACGGTACTTGTCTGACTGCATTGTGCCAAGTGTAAAGTTTGGTGGAGGGGGGATTATGGTGTGGGGTTGTTTTTCAGGAGCTGGGCTTGGCCCCTTAGTTCCAGTGAAAGGAACTCTGAATGCTTCAGCATACCAAGACATTTTGGACAATTCCATGCTCCCAACTTTGTGGGAACAGTTTGGAGCTGGCCCCTTCCTCTTCCAACATGACTGTGCACCAGTGACCAAAGCAAGGTCCATAAAGACATGGATGACAGAGTCTGGTGTGGATGGACTTGACTGGCCTGCACAGAGTCCTGACCTCAACCCGATAGAACACCATTGGGATGAATTAGAGTGGAGACTGAGAGCCAGGCCTTCTCGTCCAACATCAGTGTGTGACCTCACAAATGCGCTTCTGGACGAATGGTCAAAAATTCCCATAAACACACTCCTAAACCTTGTGGACAGCCTTCCCAGAAGAGTTGAAGCTGTTATAGCTGCAAAGGGTGGACCGACGTCATATTGAACCCTATGGATTAGGAATGGGATGTCACTTAAGTTCATATGTGAGTCAAGGCAGGTGAGCGAATACTTTTGGCAATATAGTATATATATATATATATATATAGTACAATATAGTATACGTATAGTATATGTGAAAAATAAAACAATATAAATAAATATATGTGTAGACTCTATAATGTACAGAAGATACAGTATATGAATATATGTAGATAAAATGGTCAACATTGAAATGGTGTTGCAAAAGAATATAGTATGTACAGTGTGCATATGTAGATGTGTATATAAGGCAAAATATAATGTCCAGTTTAACAGGGAGTAAAGTGACAGTGCAGTGTGCACACAAGATGTACAGAGAAGATGTACAGCGAGAGTGTTATTGTGTGTACAGAGTAGTGCAGAGTACAAAGTAGTGCAATATTTGCATGTGCAACAATCAGCTGAGGTAGAATGTTATGTTATGTTGTGTGGGGGTAAGACCAGAGAGTCCAGATCCTAGGTGTACTGGCGAATGACCTGCGGGAAGAAGCTCCTCCTCATTCTCTCTGTGTTCGCCTTCAAGGAACGGAAACGTTTCCCTGACCTCAACAGAGAGAATTGAGGGATGGCTGAGGTCCTTCATAATCTTACTGGCTTTGGTCCACCACCGCTTGCTGTATATGTTACACCTTTAAGATTAACTGGCTAAAAGAGTTTAGGAAGAACCCATGGTCTTTGTGGAACTTCATTCCCAACTACATCTTTTCCCAATTTGGTGGTCTCGAATTCCTTTTGACCTGCAACTATAAAATGGATAAATGACCAGCTACTCTCTGGGCTTTTTACGGGCAGGTTCTTTTGGCTTGGTCCCTGATATTCAAGCACAACTTCTCACCCAATAAATATTTTATTTGGAACAATTGTAATGTTCTTTATAAGAATAAATCCATGTCTGCCTGTTTATTATTATTTATGAATGAAGAAAGATAGTGAGGGTCAGCCGGTTAATCACAGCTCACCCTGTAAATCTTTCGGCCGATCAGGACAAATCCGTTCTAGGACATCAGCAACTGGACATAGCCAGGACAAGGCCAGAATATATTGTCCAGCTTACTTTCTGTCCTTAGCTCTGTGTTTTGTAATTATAAGTTGTTATGTTGTTTATGTAGCACCAGGGTCCTGGAGAAACGTGGTCTCATTTCACTGTGTACTGCATCAGCTATATGTGGTCAAAAGGACAGTCTTGACTTGACTTGAATGTATTCTTTGTTTTATCATCATTTATAAGTCTATTTAGGCGTGTGCTTTAACATATATATTTAATAATATAAATATTGGTAGTTTGTTTATAGATTTCTATACTGTGTTAGTATTTTATAATAATTTATCACTTATGTATATTGTTATGGTGTGTGTCTTGTGCTGTATTATTCTTGTCTATGTAAAAAAAGTCAATATTTATTTTTGTATGTATCAAGGAGCCATATCTTACAGATAATTAAATAATCAAAGTCAACTCACTACACAGGAGTAAGAACTTGACTCATTTTGACAGCAGGAATATTTCTGTAGACTAACAGTTGCCATTTCTAAACTGAATTAAATTATTTTAATTAATTTAATCCTTGTCTGAGGTGGGATTCGAACCAGGTCGGTATGGATTAATCCGTGTCTGAGGTGGGATTCAAACCGGGTCAGTGTGGATCAATCCCTGTCTGAGGTGGGATTCGGACCGGGTCGGTGTGGATCAGTCCTTGTCTGAGGTGGGATTCGGACCGGGTCGGTGTGGATCAATCCTTGTCTGAGGTGGGATTCGGACCGGGTCGGTGTGGATCAATCCCTGTCTGAGGTGGGATTCGGACCGGGTCGGTGTGGATCAATCCTTGTCTGAGGTGGGATTCGGACCGGGTCGGTGTGGATCAGTCCTTGTCTGAGGTGGGATTCGGACCGGGTCGGTGTGGATCAATCCTTGTCTGAGGTGGGATTCGGACCGGGTCGGTGTGGATCAGTCCTTGTCTGAGGTGGGATTCGGACCGGGTCGGTGTGGATCAATCCTTGTCTGAGGTGGGATTCGGACCGGGTCGGTGTGGATCAGTCCTTGTCTGAGGTGGGATTCGGACCGGGTCGGTGTGGATCAATCCTTGTCTGAGGTGGGATTCGGACCGGGTCGGTGTGGATCAATCCCTGTCTGAGGTGGGATTCGGACCGGGTCGGTGTAGATTAATCCTTGTCTGAGGTGGGATTCGGACCGGGTCGGTGTGGATCAATCCTTGTCTGAGGTGGGATTCGGACCGGGTCGGTGTGGATCAGTCCTTGTCTGAGGTGGGATTCGGACCGGGTCAGTGTGGATCAGTCCTTGTCTGAGGTGGGATTCGGACCGGGTCAGTGTGGATGGGAGGGGGACTTGAATTTTTTGTGAATTTTTTTGTAAAAAGCACATTAAAAAAAATTACAAAACAGAAATCACACGTGACATTCTGACTCTCCTTTCCTTTCTTTTCTTCTCTTTTTTCTTCCTTCCTCTCCTTCCCCATTTTTTTCCTTTCTTCCTCACCTGAAACAGACTATTGTTCCCCAGCTTGTGCTTCTACAGCAATGTTGAAAGATTCCATAAAAACACTCCTAAACCTTGTGGAAAACCTTCCTAGAAGAGTTGAAGCTGTTACAGCTGCAAGGAGAACTCCATATTAGACCGTACGGCTTAAGAATGGGGTGTCATTCAAGTTCAGCTGCAAAGAGAGACAAAAACTTTTGGTCATAAAGTGTATATAAAAATAGTGCTTAACTTGCTCATCTCCACTTGTTGCAGGTCTATTCGTTTTACTGTACTGTACTCATTTTCCAAACACAAAGTTTTGAAGCATGCCTAGGGTTAGGCACGTTAAGGGAAAACATCCCCACCCCACATTAAGCATCGGGAGAGCACGGTGTTGAACACGAGACTTGTGGACCACGTTGGAGCACGAGGTACACTGGCGTGGTGCACCCCACACACAATCACGTCACGGCCTTAAATACAGCCGGAGCATCAGTGGATTGGCAGAGCGTCATGACGTCAAAATGATTGACAGTTGAGTCAGCCAATAAACACCGACCTAGAAGCGGAGTAAGAAACAACACAAAAGGAGCGAGGAAAAAAACATAATATACACAAAACACACGTGGAACGTAACAATAGTGTATATGCTTATGTGTTTGTATGTGTGTAAATATAGCCAACTTCCTCTATACTACTGACAATAATACAATAATCCTATAATACTGACATTTTGCCTTTTATCTAAACGTTTCAAATCAATACATTAAAAATAAATTATCATTCATCTGCAATATTAAGATGTATGTAAAGGTTACATCACAATAAATTAACCAGAAATCCCACCATGGATACAAGAGACATGTTTATTTCATGAACTGAAGTTGTGCTTCTTAGGACAACATGGGTTAGAAAAGATACAGACCAGTAAAAAAATTAATAAATAAATAAAATTAAAAATAATAATAATAATAATAATCTCATGGCTTCATATAAATAGTCATTTATTCATACACAAGAAAGTTGATAGTAAAATGAAGACCCGGACGTCCGAGCCCTCTGAGATATCCCACTCAATACGTTACACACATTCATATCAATTACATGACACACACACACACACAGGGACAAGGTGGATATGAACTGATATGCTCTAAGCTGTTTTATTTCTCTCAGTATTGGATGTGTTAGGTCTCTCTGTACACCGTCGAGAGTGCAGCTTCAGACGATACCTGTGGAATACAGCCGGAGAAGTTGGAGCTTTTATTTTATTACTATTTATTTTTTTTACTTTCCTTACCTGTCTCCTTAATAGTCTGTTATCAATGTGGATGTGTTATGGTGATGGATACAATAAATGTTCTTTGATGCATAGAAAATAAATGATAAGGCAGAAATCAGTTTGCGAATCCTTTTCACTTCAACCGGTCCTGTTACAGTCTGCAAGGTCTTTCCTCTTCAGAAAAGTCAGATGATCACTTATACTTTTACCACTTTTACCCTGACATCAGACTTGTAGTCTTTCAACAAAAGGCTAGCAGTATCTGTGGTGCTGGCCCCAGCAAGCTGAAATCACCATAAGATGTTTAAGTGACTTTGTTAATGTAGGATTTTCCAATTCAACCTTGACAACACTAACCATATGCAATTTTATAGACATTACACTAATAAAAATAATAACTAAATACTCAGACATTTTACACACACTTAATTTTATTTATTTTATTTTTTTTTAAGACCTTGATGCCCCACCACTGCTAATTTAGCCTACTGTACTAGTTTTGCTAAGCTAATAGACACTTCCAGGTGAACAAAATTGGTGAAATCACAAAAAAATAAAGTAATTATGAGCCAGTTTTACTCTATCCTAAGCCGAGAGTCAGGCACAGTATGGTTTATGTAGGATCTGGATTTCTGAAGGGAAGATAAGGAGTTTTTAATGCTATTTAACAAGCTAGCTTATTATTTCTGTGGTTAAAAAAAATAAAATTTCATTTTGCTTGTTTTTGTCTTTGTTACTGTCAAAATATTAGTTATAATTTCAGGTGTAGCTTTTTGAAATAACAATCACAAAATAATCTTTTGATTTTATTTTCATTTAACACTTGAATTTTTACACAGAAAATGCATATACCTTCATTTCATTTCTCTTTTCATCGCCATTTTTGCACATATGTGAGAATAAAAATAGCAAACAAGGGATTTACATTTTAATTTTGGTAATAAGAAAAATAAAGAAAAATAAGAAAATACCACCTATAGTGAAGTGTCATAGGGGTGACATTTCGAGGGGGGGATAACCCCCAAAAAACAGAAATCTGCTATTACACCCCCCCCCATCCAAGAACATGGACAACGTGGTGCAAACACCAGCATGTGTGTGTCTGTATCAGAAGATGGTGTGGTGGGACACAGACTTTAGATTTAAAACACTGACGCTTGCCTACAAAGCCAAGAATGGACCAGCTCCATCTGACCTCAAATCTCTTATTACTCATATCACACTGTACCTCGCTCCCTCAGGTCCACTAGCACTGCTGGACTGGTCCACCATCTCTCAGGGTAAGAGGTAGGTCTACATCTAGACTCTTCTCTGTTCTGACACCAGGGTGGGGGAATGAACTTCCCTTAGGTGTCTAAAGCCGAGTCACTGACCGTCTTCAAACAAAGGGTGAAGACCTGCCTCTTCCTGAAACACTTAAACTAGTGCTTATTTATCCCTGTTTGCTTTATTTTTAAAAAAATAAATAAAAATATACATTGTGCTGTAATTCCTCCTAACAGAGTTTCAGGCTGCTGGTATCCTGAGTCTGTACCCTTATGAACCAGTGTTGTGTTTATTGATAGACTTCACAGCACTATTGTACATCGCTCTGGATATGGGCATCTGCCACATGCAGTAAAATGTAAATGTAAATAATGTTGGAAATATTAAGAATCTGTTTTTCTTTCCTGTGCTAAAAGAAAGCCCATATTTCTGTCCTTTCTTCTTCACCTCATGTCACACCTTTTTCAACAAATCCTTATTTACCATTTTATTATTTAAAATTTTATAAATGCTAGTACATAAAGCTAAGTGCTAGGTTGTTATATGTACCTGCTTCATTTAAAAGGTTGAGGGTGTCATCAAGTCCTCCCAACAGGACCGCCCATGCAAATTCCTCCTCAATCTGAAAGAGAGACAGAGAGAGACTTTTGACTTTTTACGCATCTTTATTTTCACAAGTCACATATGTCACAATGACTTAACAAATAAATAGATAAATAAATAAATACGTATTAAAATAATGCCAATAAATTATTTTAAACTTGAGTGATTAGTTTAGCTCTGCTGCAAAGTTAATTTTTCCTTCTGCAACAGAGCACAATGCATTCTCACCACACACATTTAAACACATCCAAGTCATTCATACTTTTATAAAAATTAAAATCAATTAAAATTCTAGATTTCATCAGCCTTTTCAGAATTTTTATGGCATCACAGTCAGTGTTTTGTGCAATCTGGTTTTTCCGGCTCAGGTATATTGCCATTTTTGCCTGACCAAAGATAAAATTGATCAGTTGGCACCTTAACCGGTGTTTTCTGACATACTTAAAACCAAAAATAAAACACTGAAAAGTAAAAACAACATTAAAAGCCCTTAAAATGCTCCGTAAAAACACAAACAGTGGAAGTAACCTGGAGCAGTGAATAAAACCATGAAAAACTGTTTCTCTCTGAAACACTGACCCAAAGTCCATCATTCGCCCCGGCACTCCAGGAGGGGGCCTGCACACCCGTCGAGGTCAGGAGCGATGTTCAGCTGGGGAAAGGGATTGTCCTCTGCAGGACCAGTCTCTGTATGATGACAGTCCATCAGCTGAACATGCTCCTCTGATGTTAGTGCAGATTTCCAGCAGTGTAGGAGCTGATTGACAACACGCAGGGGCCGCAGTCCCATACGCGCTGCCAGGTCCTCTGCCCTCAACAAGTCCGACCCCGCAATGTTCACAAGCTCCCGGAGCGCTACAATCCCTGAGGAGATGAGAGTTCTGGACAGTGCAGGGACGGTCACACTGGATATGTCCAGTCGCTCGCCATACACCAGAGGCTCCTCCAGCAGCCAGTGTAGCGTTCTGCAGCCTTTGTTTTGTTTCTTAAAACAGTTCCAGATTTTAAAAAGTCCACGGTAAAAAGCTGGTAATCCAGAAAAGTCCAGCATTTTTGTGTCCATTAAAAACAACGCTTTGTCCAGCCCCAGTCCTCGAACTGTGCATAATAATCCACTGGCTGCTGCTCTCCATACTAGCTCTCTGGGTCCAGTGAGGAGCCTCTGGCTGAACTGGAGGCGGAAGGCTGTGGCTCTGCTGGACAGCTGGACCAGCCCCTGTCCTCCTTCCTCTTTCGGCAGATGGAGAACACTCTGTGGAACCCAGTGTAGACCATCCCAGAAGAAGTCCACCAGCAGGGCTTGAATGTTTGCTAGCAGGTTCGGCGGCGGATCCATGCATGCCAGCTTGTGCCAGAGGGACGACGCGGCGAGGTTGTTGATGACCAGCGTTCGCCCCCTGTAGGACAACTTGGGACCGGCCACTTCCACCTGCTCAGTCTGCCCTTTACATGCTCTACAGAGCCCTCCCAGTTTTTGTTTAAAAACTCGTTGTTCCCCAGGTAGACACCCAAATATTTAAAACCAACTCTTTTCCACGCTAAGCCTCCTGGTAGTGACGGTTGCCCACCTCCCCACTCCCCAACTAAAATGGCTTCACTCTTTGACCAGTTGACCTTGGCAGAGGATAAAATCTGAAAGTCATTTAAAATATCAGTTTAACATTCACATCATTCTGTGTGTTTATCATCACTACCAGATCATCTGCATAAGCTGATAAACATATTGAGGCATTAGCATGTGGAATATTAAAACCAGAGAGATTACTTCTTAACTTATTTAAAAGAGGTTCAATAGCTATAGAGTATAACATTCCAGAGAGGGAACAGCCCTGCCTGATCCCTCTGTACACTCTAAAAGGAGCACATAAACCACCATTAACCTACACTCTCAATTTCACTGTACAACACCCTCATCATGGCTATAAAACTTGGGTTGAACCAAAAGGCTTCCAGCACCTTCCACAAATATTCATGCTCAACCCGGTCAAAAGCCTTTTCCTGATCTAGAGAAATCAGACCAGTCTTTAAGCCCAATAGCCGGGAGATGTCCAAAATGTCACGAATTAAACACACGTTATCGAATATGGACCTATCAGGCACACAGTACGTCTAGTCCTGGTGAATGAGCTGCTCCATTACCTTAGTCAGTCTGGAGGCTAATGCTACTGAGAGCAGCTTGCAGTCAGTGCACAGTAGTGAGACCGGGGGCCAGTTTTTCAGGTGGGTCAGGTCTCCCTTCTTCGGTAGCAGGGTCAGGACGGCCCTCCTGCAGCTCAACGGGAGTTCACCTCTCCACATGCTTTTGAAACACATCATTTGAAACACTTCATATCAGCATCAGAAGAAACAAAGATGTTGTAATCCAATCCTTCAACACTGAATTTAAAAACAGCATTAAGCTCCTCTACACCTTCTTTCAGAACCATAAACACCATCCTCCTAAAAGAAACCATGTGTTTGACCAGTGGGGACTTACAACCAAGGGGGATTCTCTTAATAGGGGAGACAATTCGCCCGTACCGAGACAGCTCTTTACAGATGGCCTCATCTGAAATAAAAGGAGGGACATTGGACAAAATGACCTTCTTAGATGGGGAACTGAGGGGAGAAACCAGTATTGACTCATTATTCACCACAATACCCTTCTGAATCAGATTTCTGACTTTTTCAACATTATTCAGAAACACCACAATGGCACTGTTCATTCTGGAGGCAGAGACAATGTTCTCATGCGCCACCACGTAACCGACTGCTAAACAACATTCTTCAACACTCACCGGACACACAACACGGACACCGTGCTGGCAAGTCAGACTCTCGCGAGAGACAGAGAGAGAGAGGGAGAGACAGAGAGAGACAGACAGACCAAGAGAGAGAGAGAGAGAGAGAGAGAGAGACCGAGAGAGAGATAGATGTAAAACTTTGCCACAAACACCTTATATTGGAGAACACAACTTCAAATGTCCAACATACCTGGGAAAGCTCAAATGAAGTCCATCACAGGTGGTTTCTCGAGGATTACGTCTTTTCCACACAGAGAGAAGGTTTTTGTCTTCTTTTTGTTATTCACTTTGTTGTTGTCTCTTTTCTTGTACTCATACAGAGAAGCTCAACTCTCTGTTTGTCCATCCATCCGTACCTAAAAGTAAAAAAGAAAGTAAAAAAGAAAAAATATTTAGCTCCTTCCTTGAAATCTGGACTGTCCACAAAGCACACATCAAGATAAAGACTAAACTAACAAGTCAACACCAACAGAACGTTTCAGTCAACAGGAACTGAACATGATTTTAGTCTGAATGATTAATGGTCATGTTTTTAGTAGTAACACACGTTATGAGATAAAAACAAAGTTTTTTAACAAAGCTTTTTAACATAGAACCATGAATCAGGTAACATGAACTCTTACCATAACCATATTCAAGTTGCTGAAATGAATTATTTAACATCCACCTTTACCCTTTTCAACATCTTTAACTAGAAAATTACTATGAATTTCTACATTTTTATACAGTAATTGTGTCCTGTTAACCAGAACAGGAATAACAGGATTTATATCAAAACCATTTCTGTCAACATCACTTATTTGTGCCAATCCTAGGCTTAGTAATGGCACAGACCAAGCTGGCGTTTAGCATTAGCTGCTAGCGCTAACGCGATTAGCACATAAAATATACCATTTATTCATTTGCAATGGTACAAAAAGGCACCGAAGCTTTAAATAAAGGGAGGGGGACCACAATTTTGTTGAAATGTTAACAATAAACAAACAGCTCATAGAGACCTTGGAAGATGCTAAGCTATTAGCACATCTGAGGGAAGATGAATTGATTCCACGAAGTGCGCATGCGCCCCACCACTGTTTTAAACCACTGGCTCCGAGAACTAATCTTTTTTTTCTTTTTTTTTTCAAATTCGGACATGTTTAAGGGTTAGTTATCACTAATAACAGAGAGACGTAATATTACAGAGATAGTTTAACCATAGTAGATAAGATTAGCCCTCAGGGATCACTTGTGGAAAATCTAATATTCATTGTGAGTGCAAGCAATATAACAGGGTATTGAACTGTATTCCAAAGGCCTTTGTACTGATGGTCAGTAATACAGTGCCCAGTGTAACTGAAGTTCTTCATTTAGCCAAGAAAGTACACTTTAAGATTTGTAATATCTCTCCATCTTTAGAGATTCTTAGATACACATTTAATATTGACCAGAATAATTGTACCTTTTGTGATGTTGATATTGCATACAGAGAGGAGGTGCAGCTGCCTGATGTAGAGCCAACAACCTGTCTCTGAACATCGACAAGACTAAAGAGATGGTTGTTAACTTCAGGAGAGCACAGAGTGACCATTCTCCGCTGTTCATCGATGGATCCTCTGTGGAGATCGTCAAGAGCACCAAATTCCTTGGTGTACATCTGGCAGAGAACTTCACCTGGTCACTCAACACCAGCTCCATCACCAAGAAAGCCCAGCAGCACTCAATGAGAGAGCAAGTCAACAGGTTGAGGTCACCGGAAGAAAAGCAGCAGGAGCAGCAGCAACATGGCTTCAAAAATAGTGTGGACACAACATTTATTTTAATAAATTAACATTTATTTAGAGCGAGACTCCTGCCGATGTCCATTTTCAAATCAAACCTCTACCGAAAGTCTTGCGTTATACGTACATGCCTCATTTAAAAGGTCAAGGGTGTCATCAAGAAGCACCTCCCTTCTTCATGCAAATAGCAAATTCCTCCACGATCTCAAAGAGAATGAGAGAGAGAGAGATTTGAAAGTTTACCAAAAACACCTTATACTGGAGAATTTCAAATGTTCAGCTAGGGCTGGGCGATAAAACGGTATCAGTATTTATTGATGGTACACCATTGTCGATAACGATAGAAACAATGTTCGGTATAAAGCGCTATAGTTTTATTAAAATGCGGCTGGCTGAGCACGCGCCTTGCCTGAATCTCATCAGCCTATCAGATGTTCCGATGAATGAGTGTGCTACGAGTGACAAGCAAACAGCCAATAAGCTTACGCAGCCACGCTGCGTTGCTCTCGGCTCTCTGGCAGCAGCTCAGGAAAAATTCAGTCTCCCCAAACATCAGCTTGTCACAGAGTCACCCACCAGGTGAGGCTCACGCCAGAAAATGGTTGCAAGAGTGCTGGAACAACAGAAGGCCATTGCTGAAGTCCTGTCTTCAGACAGAAGTGCCCGACACCTGGTTCCTACCTGGCAGGACACTGATGTCATAGAATCTGTGCACGAAGCACTAAGTCCCTTACTGGAGTTCACAGATTCTCTTTCTGGGGAGTCATATGTGACTGTGTCATATGTGACGCCTGTTCTCCAGATGCTGAGAACAAACCAACTGTGTGATAGTGAACAGGACACTCAACTCACAAAAGACTTTAAAACCAAAATCATGGCATACCTTGATGAAAATTATGCAGACCAGGTCACTGATGACCTACTCGACATGGCAACATAAGTAGATCCAAGATTCAAAGCTCAATACATCGAGCCAGACAAGGTGGAAGCCATTAAAACATGGGCACTAGCTGAAATTATGGATGATGACCAAGGCCTACACCAGGAAGAGACTCTGGTTGAAAGAGAAGCAACTGGTGCAGAGGGAGGAGCTGCTGCTCAACCACAACCACCTCCACCACTGAGTATGAAGAAGCAAAGGACGTCTTTAGGGAGTTTCTTTAAGAGTCAAAACCCTAGTGCAGATGCCTTACCTCTCACTGAAAGACAAAGGGTACAGAGTGAGCTGGAAAGCTACCTGATGTCCCCTGACGCTGACAGTGAGTCTGAACCACTGGAGTGGTGGAGGCTACATGAGCGCAACTTCCCAAGAGTGAGCAAGCTTGCAAAAAAATACCTGTGCATCCCAGCCACCAGCACCCCCTCAGAAAGAATTTTTAGCACAGGGGGTAATGTAGTCACATGTACTCGGACAGCATTAAAACCAGAGAGAGGGAACCAACTTGTCTTTCTTGCTCACAATGTGTAATGTTGCAATGTATATGTGAATAATGATGGTTGGTTCCTCTACATGAAAGCTCAGATTTGATTATCATAATTTGTTTTGTTTACAGAGTTTGAGGTTTACTGTGTATCGTTATTATTGACATCTTACAGATGCTGATCTACCTCAAGGTTTGCTTTGATTGTTCAGCGTTTACACTTGACCATTGCACACACTTTGTAACATTTTATTTATTAACTTTAAGAGTCGCTTTAACACTTATTTTTATTTTATTATAAGACACAAGAGACAAGATATTTTTATATGTTTACATTTTTTTGTTTTTGACTATTAAAACTATTTGCCTTAGTATTGTTGGTCAATTAAAATAAAGTGGTTAAATTCAAACATTTATTCTACTGGTCTTCATTTATAAATGGATTGTTAAAAAATATTCAATAATTATTGATACCGAATGATATGAAACATTATATCCTGATCATTTTTTTTGCTGTATCGCCCAGCCCTATGTTCAGCACAGTTTCTCGAGGATTACGTCTTTTCCACACAAAGAGAAGGTCTTTGTCTTCTTCTTCTTGACTTTGTTGTTGTCTCTTTTCTTGTAGTCATATAGAGAAGCTCAACTCTCTGCTTGTCCGTCCATCCGTACCTAAAAGTAAAACAATATAAATATTTAGCTGCACCCTGAAATCTGGACTGTCCACAAACCACACATCATGATAAACACTAAACTATCAAGTCAACACCAACAGAACATTTCAGTCAATAAAATAAAATAGACTTTCTATTCTCTAATCATCGTCATTATAATGAAAAGGTCCATTCTTCCCACAAGTTATTGGGTAAGGTAAGCTTTTATTCTGAAAGGAGGCCCATTTCCTCTTAGCTGCTTCATTTTTAATGGACATTTTATGCCTGTTTTAGTTTAGTCAGCTGTTAAGGTTATGATTAATGATCATGTTTTCAGCAGTAACACACCTTAGTGAATCATTTAACATCCACTTTTAACCTTTCTAGCTTTAGAACATCTTTAACTAGAACATTACTATGAATTTCTACATTTTTTATACAGTAATTGTGTCCTGTTAACCAGAATAGGCTTTTAACCAGGAAATAACAGGATTTATATCAAAACCATTTCTATCTCAACATCATTTACCTGTGTCAATCCAAGGCTTAGTAATGGCACAGACCAAGCTAGCGATTAGCATTAGCTGCTAGCGAGATTATTTATTTATTTATTTATTTGCAATGATACAAAAAGACACCAAAGCATGTAAACATTAGACATCATTCTCACAAACTCCCGACTGTTTTTATGAACAGTATCCAGACAACAATATCAAGTATGCTGTCATTTCATCTTACCATATTAGCCACAGCTACAAGTACGAGCACTAACCCCTAGGATACGACAGGTCCCACCCCTACTTACATCTGATAGGCTGGGGAGCCGAACGCAATCCCTCTGCGGATTGGACAATTCAACCGTCACTCAACTCGACTGAAACAACCCGGAAGGCAGAACGGAGCTTGTCCATAAATAACAGTCCACTGACCAAGTCCGGACAAGTTGGAACCACTAAATATGCGCTTGGCGTCAGCATTAAGGGCCGGATTACGATAGTTCCGTGGAAATAAGTCAATAAATCCACAAATAATCTTAGCTTTACTGCCGAGCGCAATCAACAAACCCTTGTATTAAAAGAGCCGTAGGTGCAGTGGGACACGCCCACAATGGAATACTCCAAGATACATATACACTATATTGCCAAAAGTATTCGCTCACCCATCCAAATAATCAGAATCAGGTGTTCCAATCACTTCCATGGTCACAGGTGTATAAAATCAAGCACCTAGGCATGCAGACTGTTTTTACAAACATTTGTGAAAGAATGGGTCGCTCTCAGGAGCTCAGTGAATTCCAGCATGGAACTGTGATAGGATGCCACCTGTGCAACAAATCCAGTCGTGAAATTTCCTCGCTCCTAAATATTCCACAGTCAACTGTCAGCTGTATTATAAGAACGTGGAAGTGTTTGGGAACAACAGCAACTCAGCCACGAAGTGGTAGGCCACGTAAACTGATGGAGCGGGGTCAGCGGATGCTGAGGCGCATAGTGCGAAGAGGTCGCCAACTTTCTGCAGAGTCAATCGCTACAGACCTCCAAACTCCATGTGGCCTTCAGATTAGCTCAAGAACAGTGCGCAGAGAGCTTCATGGAATGGGTTTCCATGGCCGAGCAGCTGCATCCAAGCCATACACCACCAAGTGCAATGCAAAGCGTCGGATGCAGTGGTGTAAAGCACGCCGCCACTGGACTCTAGAGCAGTGGAGACGCGTTCTCTGGAGTGATGAATCGCGCTTCTCCATCTGGCAATCTGATGGATGAGTCTGGGTTTGGCGGTTGCCAGGAGAACGGTACTTGTCTGACTGCATTGTGCCAAGTGTAAAGTTTGGTGGAGGGGGGATTATGGTGTGGGGTTGTTTTTCAGGAGCTGGGCTTGGCCCCTTAGTTCCAGTGAAAGGAACCCTGAATGCTTCAGCATACCAAGACATTTTGGACAATTCCATGCTCCCAACTTTGTGGGAACAGTTTGGAGCTGGCCCCTTCCTCTTCCAACATGACTGTGCACCAGTGCACAAAGCAAGGTCCATAAAGACATGGATGACAGAGTATGGTGTGGATGAACTTGACTGGCCTGCACAGAGTCCTGACCTCAACCCGATAGAACACCTTTGGGATGAATCAGAGTGGAGACTGAGAGCCAGGCCTTCTCGTCCAACATCAGTGTGTGACCTCACAAATGCGCTTCTGGAAGAATGGTCAAAAATTCCCATAAACATACTCTTAAACCTTGTGGACAGCCTTCCCAGAAGAGTTGAAGCTGTTATAGCTGCAAAGGGTGGACCGACGTCATATTGAACCCTATGGATTAGGAATGGGATGTCACTTAAGTTCATATGCGAGTCAAGGCAGGTGAGCGAATACTTTTGGCAATATAGTGTACGTTCAAAAATGCCATTTCAAATTCGTTCCTTTAGAAAATAATGAAATACTAGTCCTCACCATGTCTAGGAGTCTGTGTAGAAATGTTTAAAGGATGGAAGGATGTTGTCGCTCTCTTCTTCGTACCATAAATAGCGTTCATGTCCTACTGTATTATTGTGTTTGGTGAGGTAGCGCCAAGTGACCTCTCCTGTAATGGGCGAGTGCCACACCTGACCAAGCACCCATGCCTGGCCGTTTGCTTAGAAAATAGCTTGGTATGGGGGGGTAAAAAAGAAAGAAAGATAGAAACCCCTAATTTTATTTTTTACACTTTATCTTGATCTCCTTCTCCATACCATTTAAGCAAGATTTTATTATTATCCATTTTAATAATCAACAATAAGAAGAATTAATCAGCAAAGACAATCGTCACTAGGGATAAGGGATACCACAATTTTTTAATGTGATACGAAACAGATTTTTGTTACAATTTTAACGGCACTGATGCCACTTATTATTTTAAATGTGGATGTGATTTTTCAAAATAATGTTCATTTTTAGAAAATAGATCATTACATGTAAAGGCAAATTACAAAGACATACTGGCCATTAATAGCAAATTACACAAAATATACACACTGTACACACACACACATAGTATAAATATTCATATACATGCATACTGGTATTCCTAACATTCTGGTATTCCTAACAAGGGGACATTCCAAACACAATTATTATCATACTGTACAAACTGTATATTCTATCTCCAGAAGGTCAGAATTTACTGGTATTATTATATTTGTGGGGATGTTTTTGGTCTCTGTAATGTAAGTAATACTGGTACCTCCCCTATACATGCAGAAGTGCATGCATGAGCAAACACACACACACACACTTTTATTCTTATTTACCTAACGGTAACAAGAGAGAGAGAGAGAGAGAGAGAGAGAGAGAGAGTACAGTTAATAAATGAAGTAATCACTCTGCTCTTTGTACCTGGATAGGGTTTGCCTCCCTTAAAACTCTCCTGTAACATCTTTTGTAGGACAGAGGGAGACTGGACAGAGGAAGACTGGACAGCTTGTTTTTGTTCCACCTCTTTATAAGTTTCAGTGTGTGTGTTGTCTGGAAGTGTTTAAAAAGGTTGAATAAACTCGCCAAACACCGGGGGTGACCAGACGTGACACACACACACACACACACACACTGATACAACTACGACTCTACTGTACTGTGTTACACTGTAGTGGTGAGTAATCATTACACTTCCTCTTCCTGTACACATTGGTTCCCTCAGCAGCCTCCCTTTATTCTCCCTCTTCAAGTTACTCAGATAAAAAATGATCAGCTTGTCCTGTTACTGAGAAATTGCAAAGAAGTAAAACACTCCTGTCATGAAGATGTCTGAAAACAAATAGAAAAACATAAAAGGAAACAATAAAAGCTCTGATCTGCATCAGGTCCTTCAGAAAGACTGAGAAAGCACTGTATAAGGAAGAGGAGGAGCAGGAGGAAGTGATGAAGGACACAATGCGAGGCGCTGGTCCTCATCACGGCGAGAGACGCGGGTATAAACCCGGGTTATATAACACTAGCGCCACCTGCTGTTCAAACCCTAACTAATCACCTCCTTTTAAACCCTTACATGCTGTCCGTGTCAAAGTGACATTTTCACAGTAAAAAATACAAAGAAGTCATACAGGACCTGCATTAACAAAACAAAATAATCATCAAACAATCAAATTAGTATTCAATTCAATTCAATTTATTTTGTATAGCGCCTTTTACAATGAACATTGTCTCAAAGCAGCTTTACAAAGGAAGAAAAACAGAAAGGGGAGGGGAAAAATTAAAATAAAAAATAACTAAATATCTAGAAATAAGAATAAATTATTAAATTTAATAATTAGACTATTTTATCCTTAATGAGAAGCCTGTGGCAACGGTGGCAAGGAAAAACTCCCTGGGATGGAATAAGGAAGAAACCTTGAGAGGAACCAGGCTCAGAAGGGAACCCATCCTCATTTGGGTGACACTAAACAGTAAATAATGTAACTGAAGCTGATTAATGTCCTTTCTACAACAGCAATCGATGACCCATGAGGAACTATTAGGTCAGTGTAGTTTGAGGTTATTATAGACACAAATTCTTTGCTGTCACAAGCTGACAGATGAAATGGCAGATCTGTGACGGTGTGAAAGTCCCCAAGTGGCTCTGTCCATGGCTGTCTCCTGGTCCACACAGATCCATCCACAGCATCAGTGGGCACCACCAAGCAACGAGACTCCGACCAGGGGTAGGGCAGTGGTCGCAATGGAAACTGGCAAACACTGGGAGCTCAGGAGTGGGGTGTATAGCTCGACAGAGAAAGACAGAGAGAACGAGAATGATATTAAGTATGATTCTGATCGTGTGATGTTTAAGACAATGTAAGATTATGTGTAAAGTGCAGGCAGGGACTCCGACAAGACTAGCTATGACAGCATAACTAAAAGGAAGAGCCAGAAGGTGACAGACATGAAGGCTTCCAACCACTTTACAGTCAGCAAACCTGAGCGACTTGCAAGGGTGGTAAGATGACAGCATCCAAACATCCCAGTACACCAAACACTCTATGCCCATGAACCTTCCAGATCTGCTCCTTTACCTAAGAACTATACATTAAAAGCTTGACTAAGCAAATGTGTCTTCAGCCTAGACTTAAACATTGAGACTGTGTCTGAATCCCGAACACTAATTGGAAGGCTGTTCCATAACTTTGGGGCTTTGAAAGAGAAAGCTCTACCCCCATTTCTTATCTTAGCAATATTTCTGAGATGGAAGAAGGCTACCCAAGTGATATTATCTACATGAGCTTCGAATGAAAGACCAGAATCAATAATCACACCAAGATCTTTTACTGCTGGACAAGATGAAACCAAAAGACCATCCACCGTTACTCTGTAATCAGAAAGCTTACTTCTAGCTGCATGTGATCCTAATACAAGCACCTCTGTCTTGTCCGAATTAAGCAGGAGAAAGTTAGTGGCCATCCAATGTCTAATGTCCTTTACACATTCTTCTATCTTAATAAGCTGGTGTCTCTCATCTGACTTAGCTGAAACATATAGCTGTGTGTCATCTGCATAACAGTGGAAGCTAATACCATGTTTACGAATAATTGCACCAAGGGGTAGCATATATAGGGAGAAAAGTAGTGGGCCTAAAACAGAACCTTGTGGAACACCGAACATAACCTTGGTATACATAGAGAAGTCACCATCTAGATCTACAAACTGATAACGGTCAGTCAAATAAGACCTGAGCCAGGAGAGGGCTGTTCCTTTAATACCAACAACATGTTCTAGTCTACCAATTGTGGTCAATGGTGTCAAAAGCTGCACTAAGATCCAGTAACACCAGTAGGGAGACACAACCCTGATCTGAAGCCAGTAACAGGTCATTTACCACTTTAACCAGTGCTGTCTCTGTGCTATGATGAGGCCTACATCCTGACTGATACATTTCATAGATGTTATTTCTATGCAGGTAAGAACATAACTTCTGTGCTACCACCTTTTCTAGGATCTTGGATATAAAGGGCAGGTTTGATATCGGTCTATAGTTAGACAGCTGACAGGGGTTGAGGTCCGGTTTTTTAATCAAGGGTTTGATAACTGCTAGCTTAAAAGATTTAGGCACATAGCCAGTGCTTAGGGAAGAATTAATGATTTTTAGAAGGGGTTCGGTAGCTACTGGTAGTATCTAAAGAATTATCTAACAAATAATATGGTTTTAAATTAATAGTCTGAATTTTTTGCCTGATATTGTCAATTTTTTCATTGAAAAAATTCATGAAGTCATTGCTGCTAAATATAGATGGTGTGCACTTTTCTACAGTGGTTTTACTCCTAGTTAGTTTTGCTACAGTACTAGATAAAAATTTAGGATTGTTTTTGTTATTTTCGATTAGGGCAGAGAGATACGCTGATCTAGCTATACTCAGTATCTCAGAAGGCTTTCCTTCCAGGCTAACTGAAATACTGCTAATTTAGTTTGACTCCATTTACATTCTAGTTTCCTAGCTGATTGTTTTAAAGCTCGTGTGTGGTCGTTGAACCAGGGTGCTAGTTTCTTCTCTTTAATTATTTTCCATTTAAGTGGAGCTACAGTGTCTAGGGTGTTCTGAAATAATGACTCCAAGTAATCAGTCACCTGGTCAAGTTCTGTGGGGTCAGATGGCGAACTAATCATGTGTGATAGTTCTGGGAGACTATTGGTAAATCTCTCTGCAGTAGCAGACATAAATGTATGCTTCATTTGGTAATGTGGCAAATTGAGCATCTTGTGTCTAAGATGCATTTTAAATGAAACAAGATAGTGATCTGAGATAGCTTCCGACTGTGGAAGAGTGACTATGTTTCTTCTTCTTCGTCTTTTGTCTTTTCTCTTCAGGGGTCGCCACAGCGAATCATCTCTCTCCACCTATCCCTATCTTCTGCATCCTCTACACTTGCACCCACTAGCTTCATATCCTCATTTATTACATCCATATACCTCCTCTTTGGCCTTCCTCTTTGCCTCCTGCCTGGCAGCTCCATGTCCAACACTCTCCTACCAATATAGTCACTCTCCCTCCTCTGAACATGTCCAAACCATCTTAATCTGGCATCCCTAACTTTGTCCCCCAAAAGTCCAACATGAGCTGTCCCTCTGATGTACTCGTTCCTAATCCTGTCCAACCTTGTCACTCCCAAAGAGAACCTCAACATCCTCAGCTCTTGCCACCCCCAGCTCCGACTTCTGTCTCTTCCTCAGTGACACTGCCTCTAAACCATACAGCATGGCCGGTCTCACCACTGTCTTGTACACCTTCCACTTGATTCTTGCTGAAATCTTTCTATAACACAGAACTCCTGAATTCTCCACCCATTCCAACCTGCCTGCACTCGCTTCTTTACCTCTTTCCCACACTCTCCATTATTCTGGACTGTTGACCCCAAGTACTTAAACTCCTTTACCTTCTTCACCCTGTAATCTTACTGTTCCACTTCCCTCCCTTTCATTCACACACATGTACTCAGTCTTACTACGACTGACTTTCATTCCTCTTCTCTCCAGCGCAAACCTCCACCTCTCCAGGTTTTCCTCCACCTGCTCCCTGCTCTCACAACAGATCACAATGTCATCTGCAAACATCATTGTCCAAGGAGACTCCTGTCTGACCTCCTCTGACAACTGGTCCATCACCATAGCAAACAGGAAGGGGCTCAGAGCCGATCCCTGATGCAGTCCCACCTCCACTCTGAACTCCTCTGTCTGACCTACAGCACACCTCACCACTGTCCTGCTCTTCTCATACATGTCCTGCACCACTCTGACATACTTCTCTGCTACTCCTGACTTCCTCATACAGTACCACAGCTCTTCTCTTGGCACCCTGTCATATGCTTTCTCCAAGTCTACAAACACACAGTGCAACTCCCTCTGACCATCCCTATACTTCTCCATCAACATTCTCAGAGCAAAAATTGCATCTGTTGTGCTCTTTCTGGGCATGAAGCCGTACTGCTGCTCACAAATTTCCACTACCTTCCTTAACCTAGCTTCCACTACTCTTTCCCATAGCTTCATTGTATGGCTCATCAACTTTATCCCCCTATAGTTGCTGCAACTCTGCACATCACCCTTATTCTTAAAGATCGGCACTAATACACTTCTTCTCCATTCCTCAGGCATCTTCTCACTCTCTAAAACCCTGTTAAACAAACTAGTTAAAAATTCTACTGCCGCCTCTCCTAGACACTTCCAGACCTCCACCGGGATGTCGTCAGGACCAACTGCCTTTGCACTTTTCATTCTCTTCAAAGCCTTCCTGACTTCATCCTTTCTAATCTTATCTACTTGTTCCACAGAGTTCACTCCTTCAACTCTTTTTTCCCTCTCATTTTCCTCATTCATCAGCTCTTCAAAGTACTCCTTCCATCTCCTCTGTACACTCTCCTCACTTGTGAGCACCTTTCCATCTCTATCCTTAATAACTCTAACTTGCTGCACATCCTGCCCATTTTGATCCCTCTGCCTAGCTAACCTGTACAAGTCCTTCTCTCTGTCTCTAGTGTCTAACCTAGTGTACAACTCATCATACGCCTTCTGCTTGGCCTTAGACACCTCCCTCTTCACTCTGCGCTGTAACTCCTTGTATTCCTGTCTATTCTCTTCAGTCCTGTCCATGTCCCACTTCTTCTTGGCTAACCTCTTTCTCTGAATACTATCCTGAACTTCCTCATTCCACCACCAAGTCTCCTTATCTTCTTTCCTCCTTCCAGATGACACACCCAGCACCTTTCTTCCTGTCTCCCTGATCACTTCTGCTGTAGTTTCCCAGTCATCTGGCAGCACTACCTGCCCACCCAGAGCCTGCCTCAACTTCTGTCTAAATTCCTCACAACATTCCTCCTTTTTCAGCTTCCACCACTTGGTTTTCTTCTCTGTCTCTATCTTTGACCTCTTCTTCTTACAGACCATCAAAGTCATCTTACACACCACCATCCTATGCTGTCTGGCTACACTCTCTCCCACTACCACTTTACAGTCACTAATCTCTTTCAGATTGCTTCTTCTACATAGGATGTAGTCTACCTGTGTACTCCTACCTCCACTCTTGTAAGTCACTCTATGCTCCTCCCTCTTCTGAAAATAAGTGTTAACCACAGCCATGTCGATCCTCTTAGCAAAGTCCACTACCATCTGTCCTTCAAGGTTCCTTTCCTTAACTCCAAACTTGCTCTTCACCTCCTCATCACCTGTGTTCCCCTCACCAACATGTCCATTAAAATCTGCTCCCATCACCACTCTCTCTCCTGTTGGAATACTCTCTATCACCTCATCTAATTCACTCCAGAATCTCTCTTTCTCCTCTAACTCACAACCTACCTGTGGGGCATAACCACTAACAACATTCAACATCACCCCTTCAACCTCTAACTTCAGACTCATCACCCTGTCTGACACTCTCATCACCTCCAGGACATTCCTCACAAACTCCTCCTTCAGGACCACACCTACCCCTTTTCTCTTACTATCCACACCATAATAAAACAGCTTGAATCCTGCTCCTATACTACGAGCCTTGTCGTAGCTGCCGATGGTGGTCGTTGTTAACCCGGGCCTCGACTGATCTGGTATGAAATTCAGAGTACTGACGATTCGCATGGTTAAATTTGGCAATGTTTTACGCCAGATGCCCTTCCTGACGCAACCCTCTCTATTTATCTGGGCTTGGGACCGACACAGAAGTCACTGGACTGTGACCCCCATGGCTAGATTGGAAGAGTGACTATGTTTACTATATTTAATCTAAATGTAAAAATGAGATCCAGAGTGTGACCTCCATTACGAGTGGGTCCTATTACATTTTGATTAACACCTAATGAATCTAATATGGACACAGCTGCTGTTCTCAGAGGGTCTTCTGGTTTATCAAAATAAATGTTTAAGTCTCCTACTATTAATGCTTTGTCTAAAGAAACAACAAGGTTTGAAGTAAAATCTCCAAATTCACTGAGGAATTCAGAGTATGGCCCTGGGGGTCTGTAAATAACAATTGTGGAACAAAAGTGGAATTGACTCTGTGAACTTATCATTAGTACTTGCATATATTAGGTTAGTATAAAGAACTTCAAATGTGTTGAATTGATGTATGGGTTTTTGTGTGGCGCCTAGCTTATTAGCATGAATAACTGCAACACCTCCTCCCCTGCCTGTTAGACGCGGTTGATGTATATAGCTAAAACCAGGCAGACAAGCTTCATTTAATGCTACATACTCTTTTTGTTTAATCTATGTTTCTGTTAAACAAAGAACACTGAACTCCTGATCAGTAATCAGTTCATTAATAATAAGTGCTTTAGTTGACACAGATCTTATATTTAACAGTCCTAGCTTCAGATCAAAGGTGCTGGCTGTGCATTCACTATCATCTAGTTTAATGTTAATCAGGTTACTAAAACAAATTTTCTGATTTCTGTTAAAACATTTTCGTTTGGCTCGGGAAATAGACACAGTCTCAATGTTATGAACCCTGAGTGACGACTCTTTGCAGCTAGCAGATGGTCGGATTAACCTGCTTGTCTGCTCCTTGGCCCTGGCTTGTCACGATTAACTAGATCTGCTCTAAGACTATGTGCTTTGCTGCAAGAAATGAGAGCAGCACCCTCCCGAGTGGGATGGACACCGTCCCGTCCTAACAGGCCAGCATTGCCCTCAAAAAAGCTCCAATTATCTATGAAGCCCACATTGTTTTTGGAGCACCACTTGGACATCCAGCAGTTCAGCGACCATAACCTGCTGTAAGCTACATCACCACATCGTATTGGGATGGGGCCAGAGCATACTACAGCATCGGACATCGCCTTGACTAATTTTCACACCTCTACAACATTACTTTTAGTAACCTCAGACTGACAAAGGCGTATATCATTAGCTCCTACATGGAAAACTATCTTCGAGAACCTGTGCTTGCCTAGGACCCTAAGATTACCTGCAATGTCCGGCGCCCTGGCTCCCGGAATACACCTAACCTGTGCTGCTGGAGCCCCTAAAGGCCTAGCTAATTTCACGTGCCTTCAAATGGAGTCTCCTATAACCAGAGCTCTTTCAGGTTTCTCAGCAGGTGCTTCAGTGAGGAGAGCAAACCTGTTGGACATGTGAAGCAGAGAGGAGTGGTGCTCCCGTGGGCGAGCCTTAGCGTTAGCCTTGGCTATGCAACTAGGCCGCCGAGTCGTCACCCATTCGCCCCGCTGTGAGGGCTCTAATGCCGGAGTTGGGGGGTTACTAACTCCACCTAAGGCATCCAGACTTCCTGCTACAGACAATACACTGCTCTCGCTATCACTAACCCTCTCTGGATGCACACCTCTAAAGCTAATATCTAACTAACTAGCATACACTTATCACAGGTAAAATTAACACTAACGATGGAGGAAGAATTACTAAACATCCTGCAGCTCACACAATGTACAAGCTGAAAGTTAGTGTATGATCACGTACCTCTGAGTGAATTTATCCTGGAAAATAAAGAGATCCGGAGAGGATTTTCCCCCGATTGCTGTTTGAAAACTGGAAAATATGGCTTCTCCCAAGAGAAAACAAAAGAACAATTAACTGCAATATGCAAGTAAAGATTTAGAAAACGAAACCTGACAGCATAAAATATTCAGGCGAAAGATAAAAAAATTAGACTATATAAACTTCGAATGAAAAATGCCGACACCAGCAAGAACTTGCGGTAAGCGCTTCAAACACAGGAAGTGTTTGATATGTCTGCTACTGATGCTCTGTAAAGCCTTCATAACGGCTCTAACCTGAGGTGCTGTTAATTGGTGATTTCTGAGGCTGGTCACTCTAAATGAACTTCTCCTCTGCAGCAGAGGTAAGTTCTGGTCCTGCTTTCCTGGGATGGTCTTCATGTGAGCCAGTTTCATCATGGTGCTTGATGGGTTTTGCAAATGCACTTGACAATACTGTTCTTGCAAGAACTATTCCAGAACACCTGACCTTCGTGTCTTAAAATAACAACTGACTGGTGTTTTTTTGTTGTCGTTACATGTGTACATAAATCCATGTGTGTTAGTTCATAGTTTTGAAATCTCCAGTATTGTTCTAGAATGTAGAAAATAAATCCCTAAACAAAAAACACTGAATTAAAAGGTGTGTCCAAACTTTTGACTGGTAGTGTATAAATATAAAAAATCCACTTTCAGTGACTTTCAGTAACAGTTTTCAGTGCTTGTAGACAGAATAATTGTCATCAGTCACTCTGTGTAACAAAAAAGCATTGAAGAGTCGACTCGGCCTAGTGTTTAGTCTCTTTAAGCTAACAGTAGTAAGCCGTGTTAATGCACACAGAATAAAGACAACCTGACTGAACTGAGAACAGAAGTCCTTCACTTCATTTCTAAAACTTCCTTCATAGGAGAGAGGGATTTGGGAGTAAAAGAGAGAAAAACATAACAAGATCACGCATCTTCCCAAATCTACTGCGACATATCACATGCTGTCGTAACCAATATATAGACGCAGCAGCAGAAAACACATCATTCTGTAATCTGTTCAGTTTTTACATTGATAAATGTCTGTGTTTTTAATTAAAGGAAGTGGGAATCTGATATTCTGTATATTCCTTTATCTACTACAATAACACATAGATATATTACAGAATATTTCACTATATATTTAAAATACACAGGGAGAAATATACAAATACTGACATACTGTATATTGGTAAAGACATGCATAGATCAGAAAATAGAACTTTCTAATAAATCACAAGATATTTCTCTTCCTTAAGGGTAACTAGCGGTATATTAGCACAATGCTACATGATACAGATTTACTGTGTGTGATGACTGATTGTTGTCTAGTTTTCCTCTTTTTTATTAAGACACACATCAGCTGTGTTTTAACCAGAGTAACAGTTACTTTCACATTTTCACATGGAACAATTCACATTTGTAATCATGCATAAAATCTTCACACTGTTTTATTTACTTTCACAGTGGACATGTGAGTATAAATCCCTTTTCTCTGCTAGTGATGTCTTGATGCTGCATGAATAATATATTTATTGTACAGATGAAATAGATTAGACTGTGCTGTGTGTTCAGAGTGCAATAGCACATAGATATATGAGCATCATGAGCATAGTGTAGTGAACACAACAGACTGTGATCTCTGGCAGAACATTCATCATGCTGTTGTCTAGTTTATCATTTAGTGTTGTACAGACACAGAAATCTGACCTACACACTGATACTGAGAGCTAAAAAGCTGAATGTTTTTGTTTGAATGTGATTTCATAGCAATAACTCTCTCTGAAAGTAACTGAGACTGGCTAACATTACTGTAGTGTGTAGAACTACAGAGAGAGATGTGAGTTAGAGAGTCACACTGGATAATGCTACATGAAAGAGATTATTACAGAATGGAAGCAAGTGATCTGGTCAATTTGTTTCTTACTGCATTCATACTGAAAGATCCTGAAGAGATTTTTTAATCAGCAGAAAGAGGAGAGAAACAATACAGTACAGGATAAAAACAGACTTTTAGGAACAGTTACAGAATGTTTATAGCTAATACTATAGGATAAAATACAGAAATACTGAAAATTACAATGAGTTTTTAATCATTTCTAATCTTACTTTGCTTTTTTCCACATCCTCCTCTATATAAAGATGTCTGTGTTTATCAGGTGAGTAAACTATTATAAAATATGATAAATTCATTAATGTCTTACTGATGATAGCAGTATAAATAATCTTAAATTATGTTAAAATTAGACCAGTGCTCAGTGAGGGGTAAATGAGTTACCATGGTAACCGCTCCCAGTGATGGTTTATTCTGGATTAAAAAAAAATTACATTTTATTGTTCTAGAAACAGTTATTGATCTGTTCATCAAGTTGCTGATATTATTGTTGTTATTATATAATTATTATTTTTACTAGTGTAAACACTGTGGAAATTGAAACAAAATAAAAGATAACATGTAGACTTAGTTAAATGAAAGAAAAATGATAATCTTCACTACATTGTCCATATGCATATAAGTCCATCTGCAAACTTTGTCTTAAATTCCATTTAAAGTGACATAGAAAAGGTTGACCACGTGTTCAGTTTAACTTGATGATCGGTGCAGACATCCTACAACAGGAACAAAATTAATTTAGGGGTCACATGATGCTCTCGTGCTGAGTGGTATGTTTTCACCGAGCTTATATCAAACTTTGTGGCTGTTTCATGACTGAATTCCGTTAAACATCTCTTGAATATGCTGGTGACTGGTCCTACGGCTTCTAGAAAACTAGAAGGGGCCATGCCACTGCGAAAGCCCAATTGGCCACCAGACATGGTAACAAAAATGGTGGTCCCTTATCTGAACAGGCCAGTCTCACACAGGCTGTAACCGACAATTTGAGTGCCTTTCTGGACAAAAAGTTCACTCGGTTTGAGTCTACTATAAACTTAATTGCAACCCGATTGGAGGGAAATACAAAACGCATTACTGAGGCAGGGATCCACATTCCGCAGACCAAGGACAAAGTTGCTGAACTTTACAACAAGGTAACATACTGGAAATTAGAGTGCAAACCCTCACTGAGAGAGCGGAGGACACTGAAAACCGGAGGGACAATATCCATATCATTGGCCTGAAGGAAGGCACAGAAGGTCATCAGCCTGTTCATTTCTTTCAAACTTTACTGCCGAAGCTGTTAGAAATGGAAATAAAGAATGGCTGTGTAAAAATGGACCGAGCCCACAGGACCCTTCGTCCACTTAAACCCAACTGCGCACGCCCGCGATTAAGCTTCATAACTACTCGGATAAGGGCAAAATCCTGGCAGCTGTGATGAAGAATCCAAAAGAAACTGTAAACTAAACAAGCTGTCAATCCTTTTTGAATAAAAAAACAATATTATATATAGCTCATAGTTTCTGGGAATTCTGTTAGCTGACTGACGATCATGAAAATATAACTTAAAAATAACATTAAACACAATCAGATGCATAAGAACATGACTTTATTGTGATATTGTGTGACGTCACCACAACAGACATGAACCCAAACATCTTGATTCTCCTGGAGAGGATTTTTTTCTCCCTCCTGTAAGGTTCAGTTTACTGTTTAGTGATTGTGTTCTTCAGCTGCATTCAAACTCAGTGTGTTACTGAATACAATATCAGTTTAAATCAGCCTCAATCACCTCAGTGTGTACTGTTATATCACACACACACACACACACACACACACACACACACACACACACAGTGATCTGAACAGAGAAACACTTCATGTTTATTTAACACTTTATTTACATACAGTATGGAGTCATGTATAAAACCTTCACACTGTTTTATTCACTTCCACAGAGAGACAGAGAATGGACAGAAGAAGAGAGAAAGAAAATGGAGGAATCTGTTCTACTGACTGGTGAGTATGGAAGGAGATACAAAAGTAAACACTCCTGTTCATTTTTACAGTCTGAAGTGTTCAATAATGAGATCTCCAGTAAGAATGTAGTCTGAAATTCACAGCTTGTCACATTCTCCATTCAAGATAGAATTTATACTTTATAGAGAAAGTTTATTTTATGGACAAGAAAAAACTCAGATATAAACTACAGTTGAATCTTTAAAATGTTAAAATGTTATAATAAGTAACAGTTTAAAATAAATAAAAATTTTACTGAAATATAATGGTAAATGTTGCTCCTTATTAAACACATTACTCACTTCAGTTTTCACGTTAAATAATTAGAAATAGTCATTTTGGCTTTAGTCATAACAAGTGCTGTTTCTGTAGCTGATCACTGGTTATGACCACATTAATCATTCAGCTCACTCTCCTGACCAATCTTTTAAAGAACTGGAACATAAAGAAAAGAAAATCTCAGAGCTGAAGATTCAGCAGAAAACTGAGTTATTGGAAAAAAACAAAGAACTTGAAGAGAAAGAGAGTCTTCTAACTGAGAGAGAGACACAGCTAATGGAAAGAGACAAACAGCTTCAGGAGAAAGACAGACTTCTGACAGAAAATACACAAACACTGCAGATGAAAGACGAGACACTGGAAGAGAAGGAGACACTGCTGAAACAGACAAGAGCTGAACTGGACACAACATTGAAGGAATTAGAAGACAGTCAGAGACACATGGAGGAGAAAAACACACAACTAGAGAATCTGAACAAACTGCTGACAGAAAATACAGAAACACTTCAGAAGAAGGACAAGAAACAGGAGGAGAAGAACACACAGCTCAGAGAGATAGAAGAAGAATTGAAAAAAACAAAGGTGATGTTAGAAAAGAATCAGACACAGTTGAAGGACAAAGAGAGACAACTGGAGACACTGGGACAGGAGCTGCAGGACAATCAGAGACAACTACAGGAGATGGAGCGTATCGTAGTGGAGCGACAGAAAACTGAATTAGCAGAAAATAACAAAGAGCTTGAAGAGAAAGAGAGTCTTCTAACTGAGAGAGAGACACAGCTAATGGAAAGAGACAAACAGCTTCAGGAGAAAGACAGACTTGTGACAGAAAATACACAAACACTTCAGAACAGACAAGAGCTGAACTGGACAAAACAATTAAGGAATTTAAAGACAGTCAGAGACACATGGAGGAGAAAAACACACAACTAGAGAATCTGAACAAACTGCTGAGGGAGAAAGAAACACAGCTGAAGAACACAGATAAAGAGCTGGAAACCAGTACAATTCAACTAGGGACACTGGGACAGGAGCTGCAGGACAATCAGAGACAAATACAGGAAATGATGATCGTAGTGGAGCAACAGAAAACTGAGTTAACAGAAAAAAACAAAGAGCTTGAAGAGAAAGAGAGTCTTCTAACTGAGAGAGAGACACAGCTAATGGAAAGAGACAAACAGCTTCAGGAGAAAGACAGACTTCTGGAGGAGAAAACAAAGCAGCTGCAGGAACAAACAGATCCAGAATCATCAACCCCCATCAGGAGAAGACACAGCAAGGAAGAGTTTCCTCCAAAGAGGAAATTTGTTTTTGTTTTTGAAATTTAATTTGTCAAATTAAGCGATTATAAGATGCTTCTCAGAAGGTCAGTGTTTTCAAAAGGTAAATATTTACTTAATAAATTATCACATAAAATATATTGTCTTCTTTGCCTTTCGGCTTTTCCCTTCGGGGTCGCCACAGTGAATCATCTCTCTCCACCTATCCCTATCTTCTGCATCCTCAACACTTACACCCACTAGCTTCATATCCTCATTTATTACATCCATATACCTATTCTTTGGCCTTCCTCTTTTCCTCCTGCCTGGCAGCTCCATGTCCAACATTCTCCTACCAATATAGTCACTCTAACTCCTCTGGACATGTCCAAACCATCTTAACCTGGCCTCTCTAACTTTGTCCCCCAAAGGTCTAACATGAGCTATCCCTCTGATGTACTCGTTTCTAATCCTGTCCAACCGTGTCACTCCCAAAGAGAACCTCAACATCTTCAGCTCTGCTACCTCCAGCTCTGACTCCTGTCTCTGTCTCAGGGACACTATCTCTAAACCATTCATCATGGCCGGTCTCACCACTGTCCTGTACACCTTCCCCTTGATTCTCGCTGAAATTTTTCTATCACACAGAACTCCAGACACCTTTCTCCACCCATTCCAACCTGCCTGCACTCGCTTCTTTACCCCTTTCCCACACTCTCCATTACTCTGGACTGTTGACCCCAAGTACTTAAACTCCTTTACCTTCTTCACCCTGTAATCTTACTGTTCCACTTCCCTCCCTTTCATTCACACACATGTACTCAGTCTTACTACGACTGACTTTCATTCCTCTTCTCTCCAGCGCAAACCTCCACCTCTCCAGGTTTTCCTCCACCTGCTCCCTGCTTTCACTACAGATCACAATGTCATCTGCAAACATCATTGTCCAAGGAGACTCCTGTCTGACCTCCTCTGACAACTGGTCCATCACCATAGCAAACAGGAAGGGGCTCAGAGCCGATCCCTGATGCAGTCCCACCTCCACTCTGAACTCCTCTGTCTGACCTACAGTACACCTCACCACTGTCCTGCTCTTCTCATACATGTCCTGCACCACTCTGACATACTTCTCTGCTACTCCTGACTTCCTCATACAGTACCACAGCTCTTCTCTTATTCACTTCTCTTCTCTTATTCACATCACCCTTATTCTTAAAGATCGGCACTAATACACTTCTCCATTCCTCAGGCATCTTCTCACTCTCTAAAACCCTGTTAAACAGACTAGATAAAAATTCCACTGCTGCCTCTCCTAGACACTTCCAGACCTCCACCGGGATGTCGTCAGGACCAACTGCCTTTCCACTTTTCGTCCTCTTCAAAGCCTTCCTGACTTCATCCTTTCTAATCTTATCTACTTTCTGTTCCACAGAGTTCACCCCTTCTACTCTTTTTTCCCTCTCATTTTCCTCATTCATCAGCTCTTCAAAGTACTCCTTCCATCTCCTATGTACACTCTCCTCACTTGTGAGCACCTTTCCATCTCTATCCTTAATAACTCTAACTTGCTGCACATCCTGCCCATTTTGATCCCTCTGCCTAGCTAACCTGTACAAGTTCTTCTCTCCTTCTCTAGTGTCTAACCTAGTGTACAACTCATCATACGCCTTCTGCTTGGCCTTAGACACCTCCCTCTTCACTCTGCACTGTAACTCCTTGTATTCCTGTCTATTCTCTTCAGTCCTGTCCATGTCCCACTTCTTCTTGGCTAACCTCTTTCTCTGAATACTATCCTCTCTCTGGAACTTCCTCATTCCACCACCAAGTCTCCTTATCTTCTTTCCTCCCTCCAGATGACACACCCAGCACCTTTCTTCCTGTCTCCCTGATCACTTCTGCTGTAGTTTCCCAGTCATCTGGCAGCACTACCTGACCACCCAGAGCTTTCCTCAACTTCTGTCTAAATTACTCACAACATTCCTCCTTTTTCAGCTTCCACTACTTGGTTTTCTTCTCCATCTCTATCTTTGACCTCTGCTTACAGACCATCAAAGTCATCCTACACACCACCATCCTATGCTGTCTGGCTACACTCTCTCCCACTACCACTTTACAGTCACTAATCTCTTTCAGATTGCTTCTTCTACATAGGATGTAGTCTACCTGTGTGCTCCTACCTCCACTCTTGTAATTCACTCTATGCTCCTCCCTCTTCTGAAAATAAGTGTTAACCACAGCCATGTCCATCCTCTTAGCAAAGTCCACTACCATCTGTCCTTCAAGGTCCCTTTCCTTAACTCCAAACTTGCCCATCACCTCCTCATCACCTGCGTTCCCCTCACCAACATGTCCATTAAAATCTGCTCCTATCACCACTCTCTCACCTGTTGGAATACTCTCTATCACTTCATCTAATTCACTCCAGAATCTCTCTTTCTCCTCTAACTCACAACCTACCTGTGGGACATAACCACTAACAACATTCAACATCACCCCTTCAATCTCCAACTTCAGACTCATCACCCTGTCTGACACTCTCTTCACCTCCAGAACATTCCTCACAATCTCCTCCTTCAGGACCACACCTACCCCATTTCTCTTACTATCCACACCATAATAAACAGCTTGAATCCCGCTCCTATAATACGAGCCTTGCTACCATTCCACCTGGTCTCCTGTACACACAGTATATCCACCTTCCTTCTCTCCCTCATATCAGCCAGCTCTCTACCTTTCCCTGTCATAGTACCAACATTCAGAGTTCCTGTTCTCAGTGCTACACTCTTACCTTTCCTCTTCTCTCTCTGTCTACGCACTCTCCTTCTTCGACCAACAGTAGCCCAATTTCCACCAGTGCCGTGTAGGTCAACGGCACCGATGGCGGTCATTGTTAACCCGAGCCTCGACCAATCTGGTATGAAATTTAGAGTACTGACGATTCGCATGGTTAAATTTGACAGTGTATTACACCGGATGCTCTTCCTGACGCAACCCTCTCTATTTATCCGGGCTTGGGACCGGCACAGAAGTCACTGGACTGTGACCCCATGGCTAGATTACATAAAATATACTGTAATAATCCTTAATAGTGCAATTCTTCAGATATTATAAGGAAGTGTAATTTAAACAGTGACAGGGGTTAGTTATAGTGTATAAGACATAACTTTCATGATCTCATCTCTCTAACTTTACCTTCTGAAGAATGTCTTTCTCATTCTGTCTGCTTCTGATATTTCCTAGTGAGTGGAGAGACTCAGGACTCAGCACCAATCAGGAGAAGAAACAGTATGGAGGGATATCGTCCAACATGTCAGTGATTAATGATTGTTGTATGTTTAGTGTGTAACTCAACAGGAGTTTGAGGGTAAAAGAAACAAAATATAAATAGAGGCAGCAGACAGATTTAGGCACTTTTTATACTTTAGATTTTAATAAAGAATTTTTTATATTTTAATAAAGTATTTTTATATTTTAATTACAGTTAAAATATCAGTATTGTAAAGCTGATATAAAACATGGACAAAAAGAAATAATGAAACAATATCTAACAGTAAAAATGAAAATCTGCTTAATATCTCAGGAGTCTGAGCAGCGTTACAGAAAAGCATTTGGCCTATTGTGAGTTTGTCGTTGTTGTTGGAGAAGGATGGATGGATTTGAATATGAGTTACATAAAGAGAGTAGGACTCCATACTCCATAGAACAGCATAATCACCATAATGCAGTAAGTGATTCTGTATTAAAATTTTATTAATACAGTTTGTAATAATATTAAATCTTGTTCATTTTCAGTGGGTGGAGAATCGTCTAGTCCTCATTCTCCAGTGTCGGTTCCTGTAGCAGAACTGAGGCTGGTGCTGCTGGGGAGGACGAGGTCTGGAAAGAGTGCAACAGGAAACACCATCCTGGGCAGAGAGGAGAAGAACCAGGCTGCTACATCTACAGCTACATCTACAGTCACCCAGCAGAGTGAGAGCACACAGGTGGAGGTGACTGGGAGGAAGGTGACTGTGGTGGACACTCCTGACTGGTTCTCTCCTGAACTCGCTCTGGAGAAGCTGAGACAGGACATGGGACTCTGTGTCCGTCTCTCTGCTCCAGGACCCCACGCCTTCCTCCTGGTCATACCTGTAAAGCAGCCTACAGGAGAGGAGAGAGGGATGCTGGAGAAAATGGAGGAGATCTTTGGAGAGAGATGTTGGAGAAACACCATGATCATATTCAGTGTTACTGATGAACTTCAGAAGAAGAACATTGAGGAGTTTATCCAGTCAGGAGACCAGGAGGTCCAGAGACTTGTAGAGAAATGTGGGAACAGGTTTCACTGTCTCAACATTAAGGAGAGTGGAGATGGTTCTCAGGTCTCAGAACTGCTGGAGAAGATAGAGAAGATGTTCGAAGGAAGTAGAGAGAAATGTTACAGCAGTGAGGTCTACTTGGAGATAGAATCTCAGATTAAAGCCATGGAGACAAACATCCTGAGGGAAAGAGAAGACAAAAGGAAGAGAGAGGAGATGGACATGAAAGAAAAACTAGAGGAGATGCAGGACTCTCTGAGAAAGATAGAGGGAGTGATCCAGGAGCTTGATGGGGACATCAGACAACTTAATGACCGAATAACTGAACTGGAGAGAAAGATGAGAGAAGAGAGGAAAGAAGAAAAAAAGAAAGAACTTGAGAGGGAGCTGAAACAAGAGGTTGAACGAAGGAGAGAAATGGAAGAAGAGCTGAAGAAACTAAAAGAAGAGAGAGAGAGAGGAGACGGATGGAGGAGAGACACAAACAGGAGTTGGAGGAGATCAGGGAGGTGTATGAAGGAGAGATCAGAATAGAGTTTATGAAGATCATCCTGCCTGAACTCTGGAAAACCTTTTTGGCCTCAAAAACAAAGATGCAGGAAGATTTCAGCAGACAGATGGAGGAGAAGAACAGAGAGCTAAAGACTCTTCACCACAGACTTTTTGAGGTCACAGAATATCGCAGTCTGCTAAGAGAAGCGTATAATATAACTGTGTTAAGCTTGACAGAACCAGAACAGGAGTAAATTTAGTAAATGAGAAGGAGATTCTCATTAGACTGAGATGGTTGGAGAGGACATTACAAACCCCAAGAATGTAACATCAACACTGCCAGAAGCAGACAAACAGAAGCATTCAAAGCTCACAGAATATCTCAGACTGAGAGAAGAAGTCTATCAGACAACAGTGATGAGTTTAACGTATCAGAACCAGCAGCAGGTTTAAGCTGAGTTTACACTGCATGTATGACTTTGGGCTCAGTTTTGCTGTTGCAGGGAAAAATCACACATCGGGACAGAATTATTTTATTGTGACTTGAGATCAGCGGCCTTATATTTCATAACATGACATGATGACTAGAGGACATTTTTGTGAGATTTGTAAAGAAAGACAGTTGCTGATAAAATTCTGACATTGTGAGAAATGTTCTGTTAAAATGTAAGTGTGAGTGCTGCTGTGATACTCATCTAAATCTCACCAACAGAAGGGTTTTGGATTATACCAAATGTCACATGAAAAAATATTTTTAGTGTAAGGATAATGATAAACTGGTAGGATTTTATGTAAAAAGACTTAAAAATACAAATTATAAAGGAATTTCTGAGACATACTACAGCATTACATGTTAAACTAAATGGGGAAAAGGAACGTGTGTCATTCTTTAATCAAAAAACACTACGAATTTTTGTAACAGTGAAAAAGTCAAAACAGTAACCTGATCATTAATAATTTTCCTTTGTCTGGATGCCCCCAAGTGTTTTATCCCATAATGGTGTTAGTTGATATAATGATATAAACACAGGAAGTGAAATCATGTAGTGACACTTTTCCAGTGTTTAATAATGTTTTAGTGTTACTTTTACTTCACTAATCTCACTTCACCTGGTGTCTGGTTCTGCTTCTTAATTCATGCCTCATTTCTATAATAGAAACGGAGCAGCTGAATGAGTGACATATTTCAACTCTATATGTGTAATGTATTATTAATGAAAGTTCTATGGAATGTTTTGTATTTGATAATGTACAGAATAATTGTAATAAATCCCTCCACCAATAGATGTCAACGAGTCTCTTGTTTTTTTTTTTGTTTTTTTTCATTTTTTATTATGGAAGGCGGATGAGATCATTATTTCTATCAGTAGAGATCCATGAAGTAGGCATAATCACTGAAACACTCTTCTTCCTGTTCAGCTCATCCTCTCTCTAAACTGAAGTATGATCAAATAAACACTGTAACTTAAAGAGCAAAAATATTCTTAACATGAACCTACAATCTACTAGAATTAAATCCTGAAAGAGTGACTGAGGAAAGATGTAAGTGTAAAATATTAGTGTGGGTCATAATGTGTTAAAATTTTCACTTTGGAAATGTCAGTCTGTTGTCCAAATCAACTGACCTGCAGCAGTGATGCACACATACACAGGAGATCTGGATGGTAAGGAAGGATCCCTACTGGACCCCACACTGCACCAACACTGCCCTAACACACACCAACACACATTAACACTGCACTAACACACACCAACACACATTAACACTGCACTAACACACACCAACACACATTAACACTGCCCTAACACACACCAACACACATTAACACACACCAACACACATTAACACTGCCCTAACACACACCAACACACATTAACACTGTCCTAACACACACCAACACACATTAACACTGTCCTAACACACAACAACACACATTAACACTGCCCTAACACACACCAACACACATTAACACTGTCCTAACACACAACAACACACATTAACACTGCCCTAACACACACCAACCCACATTAACACACACCAACACACATTAACACTGCCCTAACACACACCAACACACATTAATACACACCAACACACATTAACACTGTCCTAACACACAACACACATTAACACTGCCCTAACACACACCAACACACATTAACACACACCAACACACATTAACACTGCCCTAACACACACCAACACACATTAACACTGTCCTAACACACACCAACACACATTAACACTGTCCTAACACACACCAACACACATTAACACTGTCCTAACACACACCAACACACATTAACACTGCCCTAACACACACCAACACACATTAACACTGCCCTAACACACACCAACACACATTAACACACACCAACACACATTAACACTGTCCTAACACACACCAACCCACATTAACACACACCAACACACATTAACACTGCCCTAACACACACCAACCCACATTAACACACACCAACACACATTAACACTGTCCTAACACACACCAACACACATTAACACTGTCCTAACACACAACAACACACATTAACACTGCCCAAACACACACCAACACACATTAACACTGCCCTAACACACAACAACACACATTAACACTGCCCTAACACACACCAACACACATTGTTCAACCTCCTTCTGTCCAGGAGGAGATACAGGACCATCTGCACTAGAACCAGCAGTATCAGGGCCAGTTTTTTCCCCTCAACCATAAATCTTCTGAACTCTACACTACACCACTAGGACACTCATGTCTCACTACACTTCACCACCTTGCAGTTCTGCTTCACTCTGTACATTCTGCTACATTTTCTCTGTATAATATAATTATAATGTACATATTGTAAATTCATAGACTACACCAAGTTTATCTATTTATCTCTCTCTAAATATATACTATCTGTATATAAACTGGATACTGCCTCTGTTACTGTTGTACATACAATTTACATAATGCACACATTTTGCACAAATATATAATTACTCTTTTCTTAACACTAACACACATTAACACTGCCCTAACACACACTAACACACACCAACACACATGAACACTGCCCTAACACACACTAACACACACCAACACACATTAACACACACCAACACACAAACACTGCACTAACACACACCAACACACATTAATCTGCTTAGATCCTTGCTTGTGATTTGTTTAAAACTGATTCCCCAGGACACAGGTGTGTCCAGCACACATTCGTTACTCTGTAAGAGTTACCAGGTCAGACTGTCCCGCTGTAGTACTAACAAATTTCTTCAGTTTAATGCACTTTAGGAAACAATTTACAAGCCACAGACCCTGTCTTTATATAATGGTCATTTTCCTTGTGTAGTGACCGTGTACAAATACCTGTGTCCTGTAAACACTGACACACACACACACACACACACACACACACAGACACACACGTGTTTCTCAACATCTGCATGTTAAAGTGTTTTAGCAGGTTTTAATTTGTCCTTATCTTAAATATAACATAAATATTAACAGGAAAACCTATTTGTTCTCAAATCCTGCTATTTTACACCCCCATGTTCCCCTTGCACACAGTGACAGCTCAGAATAATGTTAACAGACATCTGTATCATGTTCATTTCTAAGAACTTGTATTAACAGGCATGTGTGAGTAGAGTGACAGATTCTTCTCACATAAAATGAATAGCTAATTACAAAAAAATGACAACATTAAAGGTAGGATAAATGTAGTACCTTTTTTTTTTTACTTAAGTACCTTTTGTAACACATACTTTTGTACTTTAACTCAAGTTGAAATTCAAACTGAGGACTTCTACTTTTATTGGAGTAACATTTTAACTAGGGTATCTCTGATTTCACTCCAGTTCAGGAGATGTGTACAAACACACCAACACACACCAACACACACTACCAGTAAATTAACACACACCAACTGTGGACTAACACACACCAGCTGTGCACTAACACACCAACACTGCACTAACATTGCACTACACTATCACAACTGTCAGTATCTGTCCTTGTTATTGTTTTGTCCACTAGATGTCCTCACTGTGTTTTCTGTTCTCTGTGTTCTTTTTTTAAGTCATGTTCCATTGATTACTGTTCACCTGTTCTCTGTTTAGTCTATGTAAGATGCCCTGTTTTCTCGGTCATAAAGTCAGTTGAAGTCAGTGGAGTGTTGATGTTGCTGTAATCTCTGTACACCTAGACTGTAACTGATTGTGCAGGTTTATGTTCCTGAGCTCTCTTGGATATTTCTTTGTTCTTTGGTTTTTGGATTTATGGATTTACTCTAATAAGATCTTTGGACTTATTTCTCTCTTCAGGATTAATAAATCTTTTGTCTTTATCTGACCTAAGACTGTACAAGTACAAGGCCAAAGTACACCAACAGAGCAGATAGTGTACATGCAGTAAAGCAGCAACACCCTGGAGTCCACACACACACACATACACACACACACACACCCACACACACCCCTACACACACACACATCTTTTGGCGCAATATTTTTGCTTTGACAATACTGTGACTCTATAATTGCTGTAATCCCAGATTTCCCAGATCTCAGATTTCTCACTAAACTAATACTCTCACCACATGAGGCTGGGCATTGTCATGCACCAGGAGGAACCAAGGACCCACTGCACCAGCGTAGGGTCTGACAATGGGTCCAACGATTTCATCCTCATACCTAATGGCAGTCAGGGCGCCATTGTCTAGACTGTAGAGGTCTGTGCATCCCTCCATGGATCTGCTTCCACAGACCATCACTGACCCACCACCAAACTGGTAATGCTGAATGATGTTACAGGCAGCATATCATTCTCTACGGCTGCCTGCTGAAGGTCATTTTGTTGGGCTCTGGCAGTGCCAGAAAGTTTGCTGTGTCTCTTAGCACAGTATCAAGAGCATACAGGAAATTCCAGGAGACAGGCAGTTGCTCTAGGAGAGGACAGGGCCATAGAAGGTCCTCAACCCATCAGTAGGACCGGTATAAGCTACTTTGTACAAAGAGGAACAGGATGAGCACTGCCAGAGCCCTACAAAATGACCTCCAGCAGGCTACTGGTATGAAAGTCTCTGACCAAACAATCAGGTCTCATGAGGGTGGCCTGAGCACCCAACATCCTCTAGTGGGCCCTGTGCTCACTGCCTGGCACTGTGTACCTTGATTGGCATTTGTCATTGAACACCAGCATTGGCAGGTCCGCCACTGGTGCTCTGTGCTGAAAGCTGTTTAATAGCTGTTCTGACTGTAAATCATAAGTTTTTGTGTTTTATCTGGCATTACATTTCTCTCTGTTGTTTTACATAGGATGTTCAGGATTGGTAAGTAAATAACTCGACTTCAAGCTAATGGTCAAGGCTGATATTTTATAAACTTATCACATATATTAAATTCTAATCCAGGAATCAAATAGAAGCATAAAAAGCATTTTCAGATCATGTTTACGTGAAGGAGTCTGATCAGTAAGTGAGATTCCACTTCCATCAGTCAGCTTCTTTCCGACAATGCATCTGTACATAACCCCACTGCAGTGTAATAATGTAGACAGAGACGTTTACATGTAACATAACACACACCACTGCCAGACACCTTTAGAATCTTACACAAAATCATAAAAAACAAAAATATCACATTTTTCAGGATTTCTCTTAAAGGAATAGTTACAGTATGACTCATAACTACACCAGGTTACGTATGTTATGCAGGTTTCCTGAGAAGGGAACTGGATGTTGTGTCATGGCTGATGCTATGGGAACACTTCTTAGCGAAATTTGTTTTTGAAGCTCTGTGTGAAATCACACCGATTTATCAGCTTGGGTAAGCCGTGATGAAGGGAAGCGCACCAGCAATACCATAAAAGGGCATCTACGTCACATTACTCCAGCTTCTACTTGTCTGAAGAAAGTGCGAGTGGATGCCCTGGGTGTGGCTAGTGACACAGTGTCTCGATCCTTTCTCAGGGAATTGGGTTACATACATAACCTGGTGTAGTCCCCTTTTGAGACACTATGGGAATGCCAATACCAATGCTGCCACATGCCGGGAGATGAAAGGGCACAAACGAGCTGGGAGCAGAGCACCATTATCCCTGTAAGACCCAGGACCCATGATTGGAGTCGATGTTTGGGGTATAGAACCTGATAAGGGTGTGCTGACAGGACTAACCCCCAGCAGCACAAATATTCTGCAGGGGAACACCCCTAGCCAGAGTGCTGGACAAGGCAATACACCTAGTGGAGTGAGTTGTAATTTGTAGAGGGGAAGCTGCACAGCGCACCTAACAAGCCTAGGAGATAGCTACCACTACTCAGCACAAGGTGCGGCTTGGAGACCGAATTGCTTTTGTTGCAGCCACCAAAGCAGATGAAAAGGGAGAGGACTTACCTCATGCACTCAAGCAATTGCCGTAAGTGCTGATAACTTGAACTGGGCACAGCAGGTGCAGTATCTTCTGTTCTGCTGACTCGTAGGGCCGCAGAAAGTCCACACATTATAGCAAAGTCATTTCCAGGGTCAGAAACTCCTCAGAGGCTGACTCCATTGGCTCAAAGGGAGCTTAGAGAAGCCCCTACAGGATGACTGAGAGATCTCAGGAGGGGAGACACAGTCTGCAGGAAAGCCTCAGCCACCTGGCACTGCACAGGAGGTGAGAGACCAGAGAATGTGGGTGTCTGTCAAATGAGTCTTATGACAATGACACGCCCTAAGAGTGGGACCCATGGTGAGAAATGGGGGTCTGTCCAGATGGGTATGAAGCTTGTGATGTGTAACCCTTGTGACCCTGAAAAGTTTGTCTGTGAAACTCCTGCTCCTGAGCCAGAGTTGAAATGGTCTCCTGTTTAGCAGACCCAAAGGAATAACTTTGGCCGCTACAGTCATGAGCTGATCACTATCTAAGGCCGGGTGGCAGAGAAGCATTGGCATTGTCAAATGACCTTTATAGAAGAAAGGATGGAATCCTCCCAAGCAGGAGACAGACATGCCCACAATCCTACCAATTACGCACTGGATCAAATCCCTTCTCCTTCCCTCCTTCAGATACCATCACTTTTCCTTAGATCTCTGCATCTCTGCCGGACATTTCATCCTGAATGGCAGCTCATCAGCTGAAATTCAATCCCAGCAAAACTGAACTGCTGGACATCCTAGGTGATTCATCCCCAGCCCAGGATCTTGTGTTAACTCTGAACAACTCCATCTCCCTTTCAGCCACTGCTCATAACCTTGGGGTAACCATGGACAGTCAACTGTCCTTTTTCTCCCATGTTACTAATTGATGTAGTTTGGAGCGAAAAGATGAGACAGGAACCTTTCAGCTTTGCTGTATTTCTTAAATAAAGTTTATGAAAAAACAAAGTGACGGTAAAAGAATTAACTAAACATAGATGGCTTGCAGCAGGCCAACGATCCCAGCATACCCCTCTTCCTCGTCTCTCGTGCTGCTGCTCATGGGAAATGTAATTCGTTTGAATATATTGTGAAGGTTAACATCAGTCACAGACATTAAAGCAATCACATGCAACTAATAAATTGCAACACTAATGTCACACGCTCATGTCGGTTTCTTCTGTACAACATCAGAAGTATTTGGCCATTTCTATCCACACAGGCTACTCAGGTGCTTGTTTAGTCTCTTGTCATTTTGAGACTGGACTACTGCAACTATCTACTGGCAGGTCTACCACTGAATGCAATTCGTCTACCTCAAATGATTGAAAATGCAGCTGCACGACTTGTTTTCAAATTGCCTAAGTTCTCCCACACCACCCCACTGCTGCATTCCCTCCACTGGCTTCTGGTAGCTGCACGGATCAGATTAAAAACACTGATGCTTGCCTACAAAGCCAAGAATGGACCAGCACCTTCTTACCTCAAAGCTCTTATTACTCCTCACAATGCACCTCACTCCCTCCAATCCACTAGCACTGCTCGAATGGTCCCACCATCTCTCAGGGTATGAGGTAGGTAAACATATACAACTCTAATCTGTTCTGGCACCAACATGGTGTAATGAACTTCCTCTAGATGTCCGTCTAGCCGAGTCATTGACTCTCATCAAATGACGGCTGAAGATCTACCTCTTCGGGAAGCACTTAAACTAGCTCTTATTTTTCCCTGTTTATTTTATTTATTGTTGTATGTTGTATGCACATAATGCACAAATGTATCTTCAACCCTAGGCGTCGCTACATACCCATGTTTATGAAGGCCCACAATGGCTGAATAGTGAGCGGTGGCTGAGGAGAACAAACAGGCAAAATATAGATTATTCTACAACCTTGACATCTCAGTTTGGACGTCTGGGAAATAATGGGAGATGCCTGCATGGAGGCGTGAAGTTAGGCAGTAATTGTCAAGCTCAGCACAGACAATGCTTACCTTTCATCAGACCAGTCTAAGCTAAGCTTAGCAACAGCATGTGTGACCACCTCCAGGACTTTTCAAACACCACAGAATTTGGTGGCAGCTCGACTGCTGCTTGCTTCTTTTTGCCCACATCGAGCTCCTCAGAGTCCAGTGCAGACAGAATTATATCCCCATCCAGGTCGGGAAAAATTGCAAAGTGAGCTCCCAGAGCCGAAGTGGAGGTATTTGAGTCAGCTGAGAGGATGACAGAAAGGGATTCATGAAGGCTGGCCTGGGCCGAAACCAGGGTTCTGCCTTGACAGACGCAGGAATTAAGCCATGCAATGCAAGTGCTTGGCGGGAAATATAGGCAAGCAAACATGGAATGAGAATAGTGACAGCATGTGAAACTTAATGGCACAAATGCCACCGATGTTTTTCCCTCAGGAAGCAATTTATTGACATACCATGGGGAAATCGGTATTAGTTGGGAGAGAGGACAAGAGAAAGGAGATCACCTGTCTTTTGTTCCATCTCTGCTAACTTGACCTGTGAGACCCATAATCTAATTCAGTGCACTGCCTCAGCAGACATGGGACCTGAGCCATGAGGCACAGACGCTTCGCTGAAGAAAACAGCCATGACACAGCTTCGAGTTCCCTTGAAACGGTGTTGTGTTGCTCCTAAAATAGCAAAACATGAACTCACACTTCACAATAAACATAAATCACAGCTTTAACAGTTTTCAGTGCTTGTAGACAGAATAATTGTCTTCAGTCACCCACACTGCATAACAATTACACCATATTTAAAAAAATTGGCTTGGCCTAGCGTTTAGTGTCTTTAAGCTAAGAGTAATAAGGTGTGTGAATGCACACATCATAAAGACAACCTGAATGAACTAAGAACAGAAGTCCTTCACTTCATTTCCCTAAACTTTCTTCATAACAGAGAGTGATTTGGAAGAGAAAGAGAGAAAAACATAACAAGATCACAATCTTCCTAAATCTACTGCGACATATCACATGCTGTCGTAACCATTATATAGACGTAGCAGCAGCAAAACACATCATTTTGTAATCTGATTTACATTGATAAATGTCTGTGTTTTTAATTAAAGGAAGTGGGAATCTGATATTCTGTATATTCCTTCATGTAAAAAATAGCACATAGATATATTACAAAATATTTCACTATATATTTAAAATACACAGGAGGAAATGCACAAATACTGACATACTGTATATTGGTAAAGACATACATAGATCAGAATCAGAAATCAGAAGATATTTCTCTTCATTAAGGGTAACTAGCAGTATATTAGCACAATGCTACATGATACAGATTTACTGTGTGTGATGACTGATTGTTGTCTAGTTTTCCTCTTTTTAGTTTTTCACATTTGTACATTGTTGTAAATTTACATTCCATGCATAAAATGTTTACACTGTTTACACCCAGGACAGAACTGCACAAAACTCTCTGTCTCTCTCTCTCACACACACACACACTCTCTCTCTCTCACCTGTGTGAACAAACTTATATTGTTCATTACTTATTGCACTACCTCATCCCTGTTAATATTTCATCCGCTGTTATATTTATGTTACACTACCTCAACCGCTGCTATCGCATTTTTGCATAATACATGTTATCAGGCCGCTATATTTAAATTTGCTTTCTGTTGGAGGATTGTCTCCAAGAGGTGATTTAAGTAGGCAGAAATAATGGACAAATAAGGTGCTATTTTATTGAGTTTCGCGCAGGTGATGGTGTGGGACGTACAGAGAGTGGGTGTGAGAAAGCAGGGGCTTTGTACTAATCTTGGTTTGGGCCATGGTAAACAGAGATGGGCGGGTTTGCAGCAGTTTTGCAGCAGTTTTGCACCAGCTTGACTGTTAGAAAGGCCGGGGCTGAGCACATGCAGTACCTTTAACCCGTGCGCATGCGCAAGGGGAGCAAGCGTAACTCGGCAGGAAATGAAGAAGACTGTGCATGTTGATGTGTGCATCCATGAAAGAAAGTAGGTTATCTGATTATTGCCAGTTAAACAGTCCATTATGAATGTGTATTTCGTATTATCCTGTTATCGAGTGATTCACGCAGTTATTAGTGTTAACCGCGCATCATGCATTGGCGAGCAGTTCTATATGCCTCGCCATTAGGGTCATAACTCATTAGAGTTCATAATAATTCTCCCGAACGATTGTGATAACATAAACAAATGTCAGATCCTTATTTTCCTATATGTTACTGCCTTATTAGTAACTGAATCATTGTTTATTTGAAGTTTATGTACCTGATGTTCATGTTTATGTGCAGTTTATGTAAATTACCTCATAAGCGGTTTGAATATGAAAGCTGTTGCCATTTCTAACCACCGGGTGGTAGTGTTGTTATAAAGTTCATTGTTGTTTATATAGCTAATCTGAGAATTTAATAAGAACTAAGAATATCATGTGCATGTCTTACAGTTTGAAACATGTAACTTAATCCATCTTTTATTCCTTTCTATTGTAGACCACACATACACAAACAAACACTTATTTGATCATCTGTAATGCCCGTGTTCAGCTGTGTTGTGTGCACCTTGGTTGTAAATTACTCCTGTGCTAAGAGAGATTAAACCCTTTGAAGGAACTGATCAGACCCTGTGTTTTGACTGACACCCTTGAGGAAGTTTAGATATCAGACCTCACCTAATACAGTCCTTAAAGTAACACTCATCGACAAAAAGGTCCTTCAAGCTGGATCTGGCATTTCTCATGGATAAAGAACTGATCAGTAGCAACATGCAACCAGAAGCATTTGCACAGGTGGTGAGGCCCAAATGTCAGGTTCAGCCTCCTGCCTACCTTCAAGACTATGATCTTGCAACTGTACATCGAGGATGAGCCAGTCAGTTAGGATTCCCTCACACAACACAGCATACACAGGCAGGAGACGCTTCAGAGAAACTCCCTTCACAGTCTTCAAGAGTATTAAGTCTGATAAGCCAAAGTCCATGGGACACCTTGGATGAATGGCGTGTTTCCTACGAGGAAGAACATTGCTTCCAGAATGCGGAAGGTACTGACCTGCAGCTGCCTTGTCCCAGTTACGCCCCAGTGCAGTCTATCCTCCATCTCCATACCACCGGCCATGGGAAGTACAGCAGCCTACTCCTTTACCACAGACAGCCTGTTTAATAGTGCCCTCTGTGAGGCCACCCCAATCTTTTCCTATTGAGACTAGAGACTTCTCACATAGTCTGCATCAGGGGACTGTCTAGCAAAATCTGCCCAACCCAGCAGAGGAAAGCACCGTAGATCATCAAAGTAACTGTAACATGCTAAACATTTTGGGAAAGATGATGAGTGAACTTCAAATCATGAAAAAGCAGATCCTGGCTTCCACACCTACTAGACCACAGATGTATTCAGCCCAGTGGGGTGAGTGCAACTACCCAGGTCCCCCTCCTTTGCTGCGTCTTGAGGAAACCAGTTCCACACCTTATCAGAGAAGCACTTCTGGCTCTCGGCAGTCTTCGAGAACATCGTATGAGCACTCTAAAGAGAACCATACACATCTCCAGCAGGTGCGTTTCCAGTCCAAGCAGACCGATAGGCCGAATCCAGTTGGTAGAGCTCCTTATTCCTTGAATATGAATCCTGCAGGACAGGAAATGACATATTGGGGTCCAATGCCAACCATACCAGAGTTCAGCACCAAAGACCCCAGCGAGTTTACATGGTTGGGGATAGTCCTTGGGAACCTCTTACCACCAGATGCCACAAAACTGTTTAGATACCAAATCCTGTTGGATCATCTGAGACTGGACGAAGCTTGCCTGGTGGCAGATTCCTACCTCAATTCAGCAACCCCATACTCAGACACCATGGCTGATCTGAACAAAAGGTTTGGTCAACCACACAAGCTGGCACTTAAGAAGATCACCAGAGTCATGGATTCCCCAGACATCAGGCGGGGAGATACTGAGGCATTCAACAAGTTTGCTTTGCAGATAAGGGCTCTTGTTAGTATGTTGGAGACTCTGGGTGATGAAGATGAAGCTGAGCTTCAATGTGGGTCACATGCAGAGAGACTATTGAGCAAGTTACCTGCTGAGGTAAGATCAGGATTCTGAAGACAGATGTACCACCATCCTGGGTCAGTGTATAACCTTCGTGAGTTTAGTGAGTGGTTGCAGTATGAGGCCTGTTGCCAGAGCAGTGAAGCACAGGTCGGGTACAAAGGCCAGAGATTGGAGTGGAAATCAACAACAAACCCAGCTGCCCGTTCTGCCATCATCCTTCATGGAGCTGATGACATCATCGTTAAGGCACCTGTTGAGTCACCTCAAGCCAAGTCAGCTAGAACGGAGACTAAAGCTCCACCTAGAGCCTTTTGCCCATACTGTGATAAAGAGGACCATTATCTTAGTCAGTGTGCCACCTTTAAGTCTTTCAGTAAATGACAGACTGGATCCAAATGAATCACCGGTGCTGGTGTTGTGGGTGGACACACCAAGCAGCTCAGTGCACACTTAAGAAGCCTTGCAGTAGCTGCCAGGGTAAGGATTTGCAAATCTTGCATGAGGTCAACACCAAAGGTGCCAGAGAAGATACCTGCCTTGTTAGCTCAACAGCAGAGACTCTGTACTTGGATAGGCCCACTGACTGCAGATGGGTTCTCCTGAAAGTCATCAGAGTCTTGCTTCTGTCACGTCCGGGACCCCCGCCCTGTGCGGGTTCGAACCCGGACTGCTGTGGTGTTGCGTGCATGTGCCTGCACGCTGTGGAGATAGAGACCCATACACAGGATTCAGTGAAGCGCTGCTTTTATTACATAAAGACAAGACAGAGGGCAACTACTGTAACTTAACACTAGACATGGCATGGTGTAAAACTAAACAAAAGACAAAACCTAAACATAACTAACCTAAACCTGACATAACACCACAGCACAGTTAACAATCACAGACAAAGACATGAACACAAGGAACCCTATTTATAGGGAGAGACATTAGGGCTAATGGGATACAGGTGACACACCAGGAATGAGAACAATGGGAAGGGCATAACACAAAAGACTCACAAAGAAGCAGGCTTCCCAGGTTCACCTGCCAGCGCCCTCTCTGGGCCTGGCAGGGAACTGTCCAGCTGTTCCTGACAGCTACACTACAGAGGTAAAATGCTGGACATCTATGCTGTCATGGATGACAGTTCTGAGCAAACTATACTCCTACCAGATGCTGCCCATCAGCTCGGAATACAAGGCCAAGCTGAAAGCATAGTTTTGCGGACGATTCGTCAAGAGGTGCAGACGTTCAGTGGTGCATTGTTTTCTTTCCACATATCTCCAGCAGATCAGTCTCAGAAGATATTCAAGATTGCAGCTGCCTTTACAGCTAAACACCTTGGGCTGGCCAACCACTCGTATCCTTTGAGCATTCTTAAGAAATACAAGCACCTAAAGGATCTTCCCCTGCAGGCCTTTGTACAGGTACGTCCTCTACTGCTCATTGGGGCTGATAATACCCACCTGAAAACACCAATAGCACCAGTACGTTTAGGCCCACCCGGTGATCCGGCCGCCAACAAAACAAAACTTGGATGGACCCTGCAGGGACCAGTCAGGCTCCTGGAGACTCAGTTGCAGCCACATCAGTGCCTTTTCCTGTCTCTTACCCCTGTGGAACTGGAACTCAAACAAGATGTTGAGAAGTTGTGGCAACTCGATGTTCTACCTTTCAGATGTGAGAAGCAGGTCACAAGATCCAGGGAGGATCGGCAAGCCATTGACCTCCTAGAGACCAAGATGTCTCGTGCTGATCTGAATGGAATATTACGCTATACAACACCCTTGCTGCGCAAAAGGGATTCCCCTTTTTTCAGGCTCCGAAGGAGGCAGTGATGCCAAGCCTCAGGAATATGGAGTCAAACCCCGGAGAAAGCAGCCATATACAACACAGAGATAGAGAAGTTGGAACTGAATGGTGCAGCTTCTAAACTCCCAACAGATGGACGCACTGCAACAGGGGAGTCTTGATATATACCACACCATTTGGTCAATCATAATGGAAAGTGTCGGAACTCAGAGTCCCGTCCGAGTGGACATATCACAGGGTGGAATCTTTAATTGTACCTATATCTATTATTTCAATAATCTTATCACATAAAGTCAATAAACTATCCAATACTTAGCCAAAATCTCAGAGATCTCAGTCAGCAGATGAGAAGAAGCAGGTTTCTTTATTCAGCCATGCAGTCAATCACACGGCCACAGGTGTATAAAATCAAGCACCTAGGCATGCAGACTGTTTTTACAAACATTTGTGAAAGAATGGGTCGCTCTCAGGAGCTCAGTGAATTCCAGCGTGGAACTGTGATAGGATGCCACCTGTGCAACAAATCCAGTCATGAAATTTCCTCGCTCTTCAATATTCCACAGTCAACTGTCAGCTGTATTATAAGAACGTGGAAGTGTTTGGGAACGACAGCAACTCAGCCACAAAGTGGTAGGCCACGTAAACTGACGGAGCGGGGTCAGTGGATACTGAGGCGCATAGTGCGAAGAGGTCGCCAACTTTCTGCAGAGTCAATCGCTACAGACCTCCAAACTTCATGTGGCCTTCAGATTAGCTCAAGAACAGTGCGCAGAGAGCTTCATGGAATGGGTTTCCATGGCCGAGCAGCTGCATCCAAGCCATACATCACCAAGTGCAATGCAAAGCGTCGGATGCAGTGGTGTAAAGCACGCTGCCACTGGACTCTAGAGCAGTGGAGACGCGTTCTCTGGAGTGACGAATCGCGCTTCTCCATCTGGCAATCTGATGGACGAGTCTGGGTTTGGCGGTTGCCAAACGGTATTTGTCTGACTGCATTGTGCCAAGTGTAAAGTTTGGTGGAGGGGGGATTATGGTGTGGGGTTGTTTTTCAGGAGCTGGGCTTGGCCCCTTAGTTCCAGTGAAAGGAACTCTGAATGCTTCAGCATACCAAGACATTTTGGACAATTCCATGCTCCCAACTTTGTGGGAACAGTTTGGAGCTGGCCCCTTCCTCTTCCAACATGACTGTGCACCAGTGCACAAAGCAAGGTCCATAAAGACATGGATGACAGAGTCTGGTGTGGATGAACTTGACTGGCCTGCACAGAGTCCTGACCTCAACCCGATAGAACACCTTTGGGATGAATTAGAGCGGAGACTGAGAGCCAGGCCTTCTCGTCCAACATCAGTGTGTGAACTCACAAATGCGCTTCTGGAAGTATGGTCAAAAATTCCCATAAACACACTCCTAAACCTTGTGGACAGCCTTCCCAGAAGAGTTGAAGCTGTTATAGCTGCAAAGGATGGACCGACGTCATATTGAACCCTATGGATTAGGAATTAGGTCACTTAAGTTCACATGTGTGTCAAGGCAGGTGAGCGGTGAGCGAATACTTTTGGCAATATAATTTGTATATATATATATATATATATATATATATATATATATATATATATATATATATATATATATATATATATATATAAATATTATACATACATACACACACACACACACACACACACACATACATATATATATATATATATATATATATATATATATATATATATATATATATATATATATATATATATATATATATATATATGTATGTGTGTGTGTGTGTGTGTGTGTGTGTGTATGTATAATATTTATATATATATATATATATATATATATATATATATATATACATAAAGTGTATTTCTGCCAATAGATGTCCCCGCATGGTTCAGTCACATAATTGAGGTGATAATTATATTTCCCTTTACCTAAAATTATTTTCGGCATTCTTTGTTACACATGCTCATATCCCTGGAACCCATTGATCGATTTGGATGATTTACACCTCTATGGAAACTTCTGAGCGAATAGAATCCAGACCCCAAATGTACCCTCTGTGAAGTGATTCTGATTAGCAACATGGTTAACCCAGCATGGCTAACCCATATATATATACACTTTATTATTCTTTTAAATATAGTGTTTTTAAATTAAAGAAAATACTGTTCAATAACAGACATTTACTCAAGCGGTTAAAGTTTGTTGTAGTCACATTTATTGAGGCAATTAGTTGCCACAAATTTTTTAAGTTTTGAGCAAAATTATTTTGAGTATTTTTAAGTCAGATTGTTTGACTTAAGTATAATTAAAAATAATCTTGTAAGAGAACAAATAAATCAAGTTTTATTAACTTAAAATTGTGTGTTCTTGTACTTAATTTTTTTAAGTTCTGTTAAATTAGTCCAACTGGGAGACGTGAATGAAAACTTTGAGTCATATTAAATGAAAATATTTGAGTTGACTTAATGAGCAATTTAACTTAACTGCATTCAAAAGGAACATGTAGTATGTAATCAACATTGTTAAGTTTTTAGGACACTTGAGTTTTAAGTTCATCAACTTAAAAGTTTTGAGGCAATCAGTTGCATCATGCCTAGTGTTGAAGAGATGTCCACAATGGCTGAATAGTCAGCAGTGGCTGAGGAGAACAGTCAAGCAGTAAGGAGTATTCCACAACCTCGACACCTCAGTGTTTAGGTATGGGGGAAAAAATTAAAGGGAAGTCACCTGCATAAAGGTGAAAGGTGGTGTGAAGTTATTCAGAGATTGTCAAGCTCATAGTGGACAACACTAAACTTTCATCATGCCAAACAAAGCTAAGCTTAGCAACAGCATGTGTGATCACCTCCAGGTGCTTTTCGATCACCACAGAATGCAGTGGCAATTCGAATGCTGTTCACACTTTGTTGCCCACATTGAGCTCCTCAGAGTCGGATGCAGATAGCATTATATCCAGGTCGAGAGAAATCGCAAAGCAAGCTCCCGGAGCTGAGGCAGAGGTATTAGAGTCAGCTGAGAGGACGAAAGAGATTCATGAAGTCGTGAAACAATGACCGAAACAGGCTTCCTGCCTCAACAGACGTGGGACTTGAGCCACACGGCACAAGCGCTTGGCTGGAAATACAAGCAAGTGAACGTGGAATGAGCGTTGTGACAGCACACATAACTCAACAGCATGAAGGCTCCTCTATCAAACAAACAACGCAGAATAAGTGTGAGTCATACCCCAAAATGTAGTGGGGCATAGATGCACACACTATCTGAACATGCCGTCTTTTATATACAGCTCTGGAAAAAAATAAGAGACCACTGCCCAATCTCCAGATTTGAACCCTATTGAAAACCTCTGGAATGTCATCAAGAGGAAGATGGATGGTCACAAACCATCAAGCAAAGCTGAGCCATTTGCTTTTTTGCAAAAAGAGTGGTATAAAGTTCCCCAACAGCAGTGTGAGAAACTGGTGGAGAGCATGGAGCCAAAACGCATGCAAATTGGGGTTATTCCACCAAATACTGATTTCTTAATGTTATTTAGCCAAAGCATTAACACAATTTGTTTACAAATTATTAGCATTTTGTTTTATTTGAGTTATTAAAGCTTTCCAAATACTGTATAATCTTGGGTTATTTTGATGTGTTGTCATTTCCTTTAAATATACACCCTCAATAACAATAGTTATATTTTAAATTTAGGAGAAATATTTTCAGCAGTTTACAAAAAATGAAACAAAACTGTTCATCTCACCAATACATGAACCTGTAAGAAAAAAAACTGAAAAGAAATTGATTATTTTGCAGTGGTTTGTTATTTTTTTCCAGAGCAGTACGTATCTTCTTTTTCCCTAGTGTAGACAGACAAGACAATGTAATGTGATGTGATGTACAGTGAGGGGAAAAAATTATTTGATCCCCTGTTGATTTTGTACGTTTGCCCACTGACAAAGAAATGAGCAGTCTATAATTTTAATGGTAGGTTTATTTTAACAGTGAGAGACAGAATAACAACAAAAATCCAGGAAAAAGCATTTCAAAAAAAGTTATAAATTGATTTGCATTTTAATGAGTGATTTGCATTTTAATGAGTGAAATAAGTATTTAATCCCTTTTCAATCAGCAAGATTTTTGGCTCCCAGTTGTCTTTTATATAGGTAACAAGCTGAGATTAGGAGCACTCTTCTCAGTCTGGGGCTCCATGCAAGATCTCACCTTATGGAGTTTCAATGATCATGAGAATGGTGAGGAATCAGCCCAGAATTACACTGGAGGATATTGTCAATGATCTCAAGGCAGCTGGGACCATAGTCACCAAGAAAATTGGCAACACACTACACCGTGAAGGACTGAAATCCTGCAGTGCCCGTAAGGTCCCCCTGCTCAAGAAAGCACATGTACAGGCGCGTCTGAAGTTTGCCAATGAACAGAAGAGACCTGGGTGAAAGTGTTATAGTCAGATGAGACCAATGTCAAGCTCTTTGGCATCAAATCAACCTGCCATGTTTGGAGGAGGAGGAATGCTGCCTATGACCCCAAAAACACTATCCCCACCATCAAACGTGGATGTGGAAACATTATGCCTTGGGGGTGTTTTTCTGCTAAGGGGACAGGACAACTGCACAGCATCAAAGGGACGATGGATGGGGCCATGGGCATTGAAAATGGGTCGTGGATGGGTATTCCAGCATGACAATGACCCAAAACACATGGCCAAGGTAACAAAGGACTGGCTCAAGAAGAAGCACATTAGGGTCCTGGAGTGGCCTAGCCAGTCTCCTGACCTTAATCCCATAGAAAATCTGTGGAGAGTGCTGAAAGTTCGAGTTGCCCAATGTCAGCCTCAAAACCTAAATGACTTGGAGTGGATCTGCAAAGAGGATTTTTTTGTTGTTAATCTGTCTCTCACTGTTCAAATTTACCTGTTATTAAAATTATAGACTGATCAATCCTTTGTCAGTGGGAAACAAAATCAGCAGGGGATCAAATAATTTTTTCCCTCACTGTAGATGCCCTTTTATGGTCTTGCTGGCATGCTCCACTTTGTCGCATGACCTACTCAAGCCGATAATTTGGCGTGATTTCACACAGAGCTTCAGACACAACTTCCACAAGAAGCCTTCCCATAGCATCAGCCATATGACGCAGCATCGAGTTACCACAAAAGGGAACTACAGTTAGGTCTATAAAATGTTATAATGAATAAATGTTTAAAATACATCAGTAAATTTACTGAAATAAAATAGTAAATTAAGCACTTATTAAATGCTTTACTCACTTCAGTTTTCATGTCAAATAATTAGAAAAAGTCATTTTGGCTTTAGTCATAACAAGCGCTGTTTCTGTAGCTAATCACTGGTTATGACCACATTAATCATTCAGCTCACTCTCCTGCCTAATCTTTTAAAGAACTGGATGGAGCATCAAAATCACTGGAAAATAAAGAAAAGGAAATCTCAGAACTGAAGATTCAGCAGAAAACTGAATTAGCAGAAAAAAACAAAGACAAAAACAGCTTCAGGAGAAAGACAGACTTCTGACAGAAAATACACAAACACTGCTGATGAAGGACAAGACACTGGAAGAGAAGGAGAAACTTTTTAGAGAGATAGAAGAAGAATTAAGTAAAACAAATATGACATTAGAAAAGAATCAGACACAGTTGAAGGACAAAGAGAGACAACTGGAGAGTGTGGTGAAAGAACTGGAAACCAGTAAAAACAAACTAACAGAAAGAGATGAACAGCTTCAGGAGAAAGACAGACTTCTGACAGAAAATACACAAACACTGCAGATGAAGGACAAGACACTGGAAGAGAAGGAGACACTGCTCAAACAGACAAGAGCTGAACTGGACAAAACAATGAAGGAATTAGAAGACAGTCAGAGACACATGGAGGAGAAAAACACACAACTAGAGAATCTGAACAAACTGCTGAGGGAAAAAGAAACAGAGCTGAAGAACACAGATAAAGAACTGGAAACCACTAATAATAATCTGCAGACACTGGTACAGGAGCTGCAGAACAAGCAGCGACAACTGCAGAAGCTGATGATCGTAGTGGAGCAACAGAAAACTGAGTTAACAGAAAAAAACAAAGAGCTTGAAGAGAAAGAGAGTCTCCTAACTGAGAGAGAGACACAGCTAATGGAAAGAGAAAAACAGCTTCAGGAGAAAGACAGACTTCTGGAGGAGAAAACAAAGCAGCTGCAGGAACAAACAGATCCAGAATCATCAGCCCCCATCAGGAGAAGAAACAGCATGGATGGGTTACCTCCAAATAGTAAGTAAGTTGTCAAATTAAAGAATTATAAGACACTTCGCAGAAGGTCAGTGTATATAAAATATAGTGCAAAGATACTTAATAGTGCAGCTCTTCAAATATAAGGAAGTGTAATTTAGTTATAGTGTATAAGACATAACTTTCATGATCTCATCTGTCTAACTCTACCTTCTGAAGAATGTCTTTCTGACTGGTAAAACAGGTTCACAATTTATTTGTACTGCTGCGCAACAGGACCCAATGCTCTCAGAGAAAATCTTAAAGAGGAAAGGCCCTGATTCAAACACAGAAGCAAAGAAAGAAAATCATTATCACTCACTGGCTACATTACAACACCTGATTAGGACAACCTTACCAAGGTCTCCCTAAGCTAATTCTTAGCCTTCTCATCTCCAGCACATTCTGACCCTCTAACAATTCACACAAACAACTTTTAGTCACATACGTAGAAGTTCAGAACTTCTTCCTCTAAAATTTTCCATCACACATGCTTTATGCATATAAAAATAAACTATACTGGTTGCTACACTGGTGGAGAAAGCAGGCATCATCTCAGCCCTGGCTCCCTCCTGACCCATGGAACAGATTCTATCTTTTAATAGTAGCCTCCAGCAGCGGACTGTGACACAGGAGCTAGCCCTTGGATTCCACATGGTGACTGGCCCAAAAAGGACTCATCACCATGAGTCCCAGAGCTAGGCCAATCACCCAGAAGCCACCCTCCACAACCAAATGAACTCCCTGCTGTGCTCCACTAGAAGGTGGCTCCAGCCTGCCCCCACACTGCCACTGAGGTCACAGAGAGGGTAGCCATAGACTGGTACCTGAGGGCTCTGCCTCAAGATGTCAGTATGTAGCCCTGGGCAACCACAGGCCACCATCCCTGCATGACATTAGCAAAATCACAGCACAGCACTTTTTTGTCTTAGCAATGTAACAGAAATGCATTTCTAAAAAAATAGTATATAAATATTGTGTACATTGTTAAAATTTGTAACATCTGCATTTTAGGTGCTGACTTTATGGATCGATACAGAGAAAAGCTCATTCAGAGAGTTTCTGCAGTAATGGAGATAGCAGACTGTCTAAAAAGCAAGAAGATGATTAGTGATGAAAATTACAGAAAAATTCATGCAGAATCAACATCATGTGAGTGAATGAGGCTTCTGTACAGTTCTCTCAATGCAGGAGGGAGAGTTGTGAAAGCAGAAGCCTATCAAGTCCTAAAGGAGAAAGAGCCTTACTTAGTGGAGGATTTGAGTCTGGATTGACCCTCAGTTTTTGGGCCCTGCACACAGTGTAACGGCACATTTAATTTTACTTACTGTATTACTGTATTTTTATGATTGGGTTTTTATTTTGTAATGTAGAGTCTCACTTGTTTTTAAGAGCATTTCATGTATGTAGAATAGCATCAAAATGCTTTTATTCTAGTATTTTGTGATCGACTGAATTGATGTTATGATTGATGTTATTGCTCATATGCACAAATCTTCTACATTACATAATTTAGTAGCATTATCTGAATCTTTACACCGAGAAAAGTTAATTGAATTTACTTGGTTTAAATAAAACTTCAGTTCCACACAAATTTAATGTTATACATAATAAATTAATCTTTTACAATTTACAACTTGTTTTGTTCCAGTTGAAATAAATGATACAGTTTGCTTCATTTGTTTATATACAGCTAACATGATTTGATTATGTATATGTAAAATTTTCTTAAATGTTTTCTTAAAGGTTTCTAAATATTTAAATGTTACTTTACTTTAGTTGATGGTTGTATCACATTAAAGGTGGAAAAGGATCTTATGTAATTTATCTTAGATTTATTTTTAAAATCTAACAGGGCTTTTTAGTCCTTATATCCACTATAACTTGAAATGCTCACTTTTTTGTGCCACTGTGGCCAAAAAACAAATGACGTCAAAATTCTCACAGTGTAAGAAAATATTTTTAACTGAAATCTTAGTTTGACCGGTGCTTTGACGGTCATCTAAAAGCAAACACTAGCAAGGGATTATGACAAACAGGACACAGAACAGCTACACAAAGGAAAGGAAAGCCATTGCTATATGTAAGTATTTATGAAATAAAACTTCAGTCAATATGTGTTTGGTGTCTGTTTTAAATTTTTTGTTTCTTAGTTGTTGTTTTCAGAAACTTATTTGCTTCAAGCTAGAAAAGAAGCAAAAAAAAAACAAACTAAACTGCTTCATGGACATTCCACAACATTCAGTGCAACTTTAAGGGGATAAAATGAAAGAGATGTTATTCATCACTAAATTTCAAAAATATGTTATTACAGTTACATAAGAAAGATAAAATGCTTTGAGATGTGTTATCATTAGAAAAGTATTCATTTTACAGGATGACAGTAACAAGCCTCATTACACCACCCTGTCAAATTATTTTAATTGTTTTATTCCCTTTCACAGGCAAAAAAAAAAAAAAAATGCACTCTACTTATGCATTTGTCATTTATTGTCTGAAGAGACATTTTAATAAAATCGTATTTTTTTATCAAGTGCTTATTAATACGTCAGAATGCTTACACTTGGAATTAAAAATAGACATGATTGTTTCATAATACTCAAACTCTGCCTTTAGCTTGGGTAAATTGGAAACTGTCACTGTATATTTTCAATGGAATCTCAGACTAACCCTTGATTGTGATGCACTACAAAATGGTGACACTGAAGACTCCTTTCATTAAGTTTAATGATCATTTGCTTTTCTTTATAACAGACACACACACACACACACGTGTCTGTATATATACATATGTATGTAAGGGGCTATTAAACAGGAACACAGAAAAAAAAAGCAGTTTAACATTTATGTATATCGTTAACTCAGTAAACTTGGCTTCTATGATGGCTTGTACAGCCGGGTATTACAGCTATGTTCCATTATTACTAGCATCATTTTCTTCATTATTATCAGTAATCCCAGTTGAGTCAACATGTTCATTAGGATTGGCAGTTTGCAAGTCCAGTGAGCTGACCTGCTGTCCAGTGTGGAGTGTGCTGTCTGTTTCAGTGCGACAGGAAGACAAAGCGTGTATCTGAGACTGATCTTGAGAAGTATCAATAACCTCTGCAATTACAGCAGAGACATCATCAGTGGCGCACACTGGGTCTACAGTGGAGCAAATTTGGCCTGTTAACATCTGAACGATCTCTGAGGCATGTTTCTGCTCTGTGATGACCCTCAGGGTGAATCTAGGTCTACTGCTTCTACCTGAATTGGTAAAAGGTATGATCTCAACTTCTGCCATTTTTCTGAGAGATAGAACAAGAGAGGAAAACAAGCGCCAGTCAGGTGTGTGTGTGTGCGCATGTTTGGTCATGTGTATGTGTATGGAATAAAATCACTGTCAAAAATAATCGTGCGTAATTCAGAACATTTGTGTGTAATTTTAATTTACCCGTGCGTACTGTAAAAGTATTGTATATAATTCTGTTTTGTCAGAGTTGGATTCCAAAATCTACGACCACGTTTACAGACACAGCGCTAGTTTTCACAACACCTCTGTTACACACACCACATGAGAAATTATGCCCACGAATGTAGTGTGTTAACCCACTGTCAAAAATATGTCATCAAGGCCACAGACACAAGCATTACTATCCAAGGGAAGATGAATCGATTTTTTTTATTGCAAAAACCACAAATACAATAAGGCAATACAAGATCATAAGAAGATCCTTAAGAACAGAGCAGCAATCAAAATGAAAATAAACTAAGAGAAAAAAAAAAGAAAACGAATGACACACTAGGGTCTTCTAAAAGTTTACATTTCTGCAATAAACCAAACAGTATTCTTCCAGTTTTACATTTTAACAATCTTACAGATTTACAGTACATCCAAAATTCCTTTTGAAAAACAGAAAACAATGGCTTTGTTTTAAGGCACTTACATTTATGAATATAAAATTTGCCCAAAATGAAAATAATATTCAGTACAAATTAAGTATGTACATCTTCCATTAACAAACCAAAAATTATATCATGTTTAGAAAATACTGAAGACAGCTTGACTGAAACTTTAAGCCACGAATGTCTCAGACCTCTACTCAATGAACAGTCAGTGAATAAATGTACAGTCGTTTCAATATCAACATCACAAAAGGTACAATTATTGTGATCTATTAAATCTATATCTAAGAAACTCTAAAGATATATACATCATTACAAATTTTAAAGTGTCGGCTTTGGGAGGTATGGGAAAGGGGAGATACATGGTTGTTAATTTAAAAATAGAGCACTTGGGAAAAATGTGTGTCATTATTTCGACTTGATTTGGAAATTTATCTTGGGTCAATAAAGTTCTTATTAATTTATTTGTCAGGCTACACCTAATAAACTCTTGCCCATTTACTATTAAAGAAGGTAAATGAAGAGCTTCAGTTACACTGGGCACTGTATTACTGACCATCAGTACGAAGGCCTTTGGAATACAGTTCAATACCCTGTTATATTGCTTGGAATCACAATGAATATTAGATTTTCCACAAAAAGTACTGTGATCCCTGAGGGCTAATCTTACCTACTGTAGTTAAACTATCTCTGTAATATTACTCCTCTCTGTTATTAGTGAGAACTAACCCTTAAACATGTCCGAATTTGGAAAAAAATAAAAAACAAGATTAGCTCTCAGGGCGCCAGTGGTTTGCGCGCTTCGTGGAATCGATTCATCTTCCCTCGGATAGTAATGCCTGTGCATGTGGCCGTACGATTATTTTTGACATTTGTGATTTTATTCCATATTTTAATATATGTGTAGGTGTTTGCGTCAGTACTCTGCTGTTTTGCGTGTACGACGACGCCTTAAGACCCAGCAGACAGCAAAGATGGCAATAACTGTGAGCAGCAGGACAACCACAAATATGATGAAAACATCAGAATTTAGCCAATCGGACATGGGGCTCACCCTAGTGCCATCCATACCTACACACACACACACACACACGTAATACTTAACCTCAATACCATACCACCAACTGTGTATAGAAACGAGGTAGAAATGAATACGTGTTTCGTGAATTTTTCTAAATACCTCAAGTATAAATCCGTTTGACAAGTTTAGCTTTCCTCCACTGCCCGATCAAAGTAACCAGCGAAAAGATACCTTTCTACATAAGCCTTCCGTACTCACTGTAAGACACTCGCGCACGCAATTTCAAAAACAAACTCAAGCGTTCATTTTCGGCGAACCGATCACCAAACGGCTCTGCGAGCCGACTCCCAGCGTAAGACTCAAAAAGGCGATTCGAAGAGCCGACTCAGAGAACCGAATCTTCCATCTTCTCCTCAGAGAAAAAACGGCAAAGATGAATAAGGTAAGAAAGTTGTTGGCTTGATTGTTTTGTCCGCTTTTTACATTTTCATCCTGTAATTGTTTTTTTTTTATTTATTGTAACTTTCACTTAAACAATAACATCAATATATATTTTCATTACAATTTTCTGAAAATAAAATTACCTCAGCGCAGTTAACCAGCTAGCTAAAATACAGTGTTGTGTAAAGTACCCCAAAGCCACAGTTGAGTAAAAGTACAGGTATTTTGTTAGAAAATGACTCAAGTAAAAGTTAAACTTGAGTAAAAGTCTTAAAGTATCTGAAATAAACTGCACTTAGGTATCAAAAGTAGTATGTTCATGAATGTGTTCAAGTATGGAAAGTAAAAGTAGAAGTAAATGACGTTAATAAACTGCACATGTGGGTACAAGGCAACGAAGTACAGTTAGCATCTAACCAGAAGTGCATTTCGCAGTGCAAATAATTAGCAGACATAATAAGTATATAACAATAAATAATTTGCATATATAAACAATATGCTGCCTGTGACATTTAGAAATTATAAACATATTCTATTTGGCAAATTCAAAATCCAGTTTTTTCTCGTCTTTGCATTGTGTCCATCTGTTAAACCCCTCCCTCTTACTTCTAAACCCATTCAGTCCTCTGTTTCATTTCTTCCCCACATTAACAATGCAATTATTTGAAGCTGAAAAACTTCCTGTTTAACCTCAAAAGAAGTTGGTTTTCAAATTTGTGAGAATCCCGCCTCGCTCTTCTTGGGCTGAAGACAAGTCCTGCACAGCTAAATAACCTTTCACAGGCTGCTGAGGCAGGCAGAGGTGTGTTCAGCTTCACAGATAGCTTGCAGACAGCTGGGAAGGATTTCAGTAAGTCTGTGTGGTCTGCTATGCAGGACAAGTACCCATCCAGTTCTTTGGAGCTGTCTTGTGCAATTATGTTTGCAGGGCAGAGAAGAAGTCATCTTCATCAGATGAGCTGGACCTAGTTGCAACACCTAGGGTGGGTTCTTCCATGTGCTGCTTGATGTAGTCCATTCCTGAAATACAAAGGAGATTAAAAAGAAATGATAGAATTGCAATTTTCTTTTGTATCTTCTGCTCTTGATCCCAACTTAAGTGTGTTGAGTTGAGCTATGCATCCATAATTCACAGGAAATTTGACAATATTAACTGGAGTCAAAATGTACACCCACACATCTTTACTAATGATCTTACCCATTCCGATTATAGCATCATTCTTTGTCCAAGTTGTCCGGAATTTGGGAAGAAGAATTGAAGCTGCTATCAACACTGGGTCCCCAAACATGTGGCCAAAACGATTTTCTATTCCCACCAGTAGGGCATCCACCAGAGGCTTGCAGTATTTCAGTGGTAACTTGACACGTTCAAGTTTGGTGGTCAGCAGGTTGATTGTTGGCAGCAGCCAACCCATGTGAACATTTGTTTCTGCTTGCAAGATGTTGGTTGCTTGGGAAATGGGAGTCATGACAGCAGCATACTCTGTGAGAAATGCAATTTCAGCCGGATTGAACCTGTGATAAAAACAATATTTATACTTTTATCAAAATAAAACCGTTTCATGCAACTCATCATAAGACAAGGTGAAAAAAAGTATGCCCAAGAAAGAGTAGTCAAGTGAATAGTCAAATTTGAGAGAGATTTAAAATAAATTGTTCACGATTTCCTTTACTGAGATTAACAATATCCAATCAAGTCTCATATACTAATCAGTGAATTCAGATTTTTTTTACTCCTCATCCTAAATGTGTGTAAAGTTAACAGGTATGTAGATTCTACCTTGGGAATATCAGTGTCATTATGTTCATATCAAAGCATTACCCAACTTGTGTTAGGGCACATGATTCATGTAACTTAACCTTATTTAAAAATGTACTGAAAGATATTTTAGAGAAAAGCTCAACTATACAAATGCATCGACAATGGTTTTGGCTGTCTGTGACAGAAAAACAGAACAACTATCCAGTGACAGTTTAACTAACGCCATGTTACATACCACGCTAGCCGTGTAACAAGTGATGTCGGCTTTGTGTAACGGTAATATAACAAATATAGCTTAAGACGATGTTAGCTAACTTTAACGTTACATCAGCCAACCTATACAGCATGGCTAGGCAGACACAGACACATTAGCTAATAAGTACTAAATACAGCATATTAACCACATAACTTATAAAATAAGTTAAAACTGTTTTGGCTAAACTAAAACTTACCTCATTGTGTTTCTTCAGGTTTGACGGTGAGTTTTTGAGTGCCAGTATTTCGGTTTCTTTCGGCACACATAAGAGGCACAACATTCGGTATGAAGAATCCTTCACGCCAAGAAAGGAAATCATGTCTTGTAGATATGGCCATGGATGATCCTCTTCTAAGTTATTTGATAGCGGAGGCGTTGGAGAAGCAGTACTGAGTGCTGGGGCAGCGTCACTACAGCTACATGATGTTGCGGCTGCCATGCTGCAGCTATGCGTTCATGACCTGCTTGTATCAGGCATACCAAGTCATCACTCACCACAAAACTTTTTTTACCGCAAATTTGGATGCAGGTTTTTTTTTGTAGTAAGTAACGAAAATGCCGAACAGAAAATGTATCGGAGTAAAAGTACAGAATTTGTTTCAAAAAAGTAGTGAAGTAAAAGTTGACAGAAATGGAAAAACTCAAGTAAAGTACAAAAACTCTCAAAAAATACTTAAGTACTGTAACGAAGTAATTTTTCTTCGTTACTTTACACCACTGCTAAAATATTACCTCAGTTAAGTAGCTAGCTGTTTGCTACCAGACAGTTAGGGTTTCTTGAGTAACCACTTTACTTTGTCTGGGTCTTATCTGAAATCATTTTATGTGTAAAATCATAGCTGATCCCAGGAGTCAGAAATATAACCTTTTATCCAGTCTGTCAAACACCATCTACAAAAACACATTCACACCTTAGGAGGTGGAAGAAAAGCACCTAGAGGAAACTCACAGAAACTACACCCAGACTCCAATGCCCTGAGTCAAATAGGGATTTTTATGTTCATTTCATTTCACTGTCTTTACCGCTTATCCGACCACTTCTCAGGTCACAGGGAGCCTGTGCCTATCTCAGGTGTCATCAGGCATCAAGGCAGGATACACCCTAAAGCAGGGGTGTCAAACCGTATCCACAAAGGGCCGGTGTGTGTGGGTGTTCATTCCAAATGTTTAATCAACCGATCTTGGCTTTCAGTAGCCTCAGGTGTGACTTCTGCTCGGTTGGAATGAAAACCTGCACCCACACCGGCCCTTTGTGGATACGGTTTGACACCTATGCCCTAGAGGGGCCCATTGCAGGGCACACACCCACGGGCAATTTAAAGACTCCAATCAACCTAGAAACCCACCAAGCACATGCAAACTCCACACACACACAGTGCGCAGGAACGAGACTCGAACCCAGGATGCTGGAGGTGTGAGGTGACTGTGCTAAACACTAAGCCATCTAAGGATTTTTATATTACATATAAATATTTGCTTGTTAAGACCCCCCCAAAATGCCAGTCTACCCAAAAAAATGTTGCCCATACGAAATGGGATATATTTATCTTCTTTTCCTAAATATTTGCTTTGGAAACAAGTTCACATGTTTTTTATTTGCTGTTTCAAACCTAGCCCAATTTGACATAAAAAACCCTAGCAAGTCCTGAGCTTGGCATGACTCAACGGGTGGCTGGAACATGGCCGCTTTATTTCACAAATGAAAGTCACAAAGCTCTCAGAAGCTCATATGTGTTTTTGAGTGTTGCATTGTACAGTAATATGAGTTCTATCTCGAACAGGGACTGCAGACCTTTGAAGCAGCTATAGAACCCGCTGTACTGCTGTGGCATCCCGACATTATATCATTGTTTTCATAAGTCTTTCAGAGTGTTACAGGATGGTGAGTTTGATATTTCTGTTGTATATCATTGTTATACACTTTATTTACCTGAGTTTTCATCAGAAACTTTTAACACTTCCAAATAATGATTATATACAGCTAGTTTAAAGTAAAAGATATGGAAGTACTTTCCAGACTATTGGTCTGGACAAACTGTATTTACCGTTGTTTTTCAGAAGCATGCAAGGTCAGGTCGTGGTTGTCTTTTCCATGCTTCAGCACATTACCCAGCAGGGGGCACCCCAGACTAAGATGCTGAAACTGCTCAACCTGATTTGTTTGGTTTCCCGATCAAACTTTGGGGATAGACAAGGCAGTTTGTCACTCTGAACAATTTAGATTAAGCTCTTTGAATGTCACACAACATCTTACTCACAGTAAAGAATATGCAAAAACTACAACCTTTCTAGTTGATTTCCCTCATTTAAGTAAAATATATTTATGTTTTCATTTATCCTCAGCACCTGGAGCACTAACCCCTGAAAGTCTAACTAACCTTAACCACCTGCATTTGAGAAAAATAGACATAAGCAAAAATAACAGCAAAAATAATAATTTCTTGAATATTTACAGTAAGTAAAATGGAGCAATGACATTGTTTTTGTAGTGTTTGTGATGTAACAAATGTGATGTAATAGAATGTAACAAACATAAATAAACATTAGCCAGGTATTCATTAGTGTGCAAGGTTGCAAAATGTCCAATCAAATTACATATAAAGATTTGCTCCAAAAGACCCCCAAAAATGCCAGCCTACCCCAAAAATGTTGGTCATAGGAAAGAGGAGATTTATCTTTTTACTTTTTAAAACTTTTTGCTTGGGAAACAAGTTCACTTGTTTTTGATTTGTTGTTTCAAACCTAGCCCAATTTGACATAAAAAACCCTAGCAAGTCATCTTGGCATGACTCAAAGGGTGGCTGAAACTTGTCTGCTTTTTTTTTTTTTGACAAATTATAGTCACAAAGCTCTCTGATGCTCAAACATGTTTTGGTTGTTGCAGTAATATGAGTTCTGTCTCTCAGGGAAATCAGTTGTATTTTATGATATATTACCTACTATATTATGTAAGTTGTTGGATGTTTTGTTTGATATGCAGAAGTATAAAACTGAGAGCCTTGTAGCAAACTATACTATATGATACACCCTACTGAATTATGTTCAAAGTCAGAGCATCTGTGCCTAAGAAAAACATATAAGTATATTAAATTCATGCACCAAAATACTTGATCTATCTCTTCATCCACCATCCAACTTGCTCTTCCAAAACTACATCTTTAAAACAAGAATGAAATGAAGGATAAAAATAGGAAGAAAAATAAGGGAGAATCTGAGGTTGAAAAAGAAGGCTAGGATTGCAAAAAAGCTGTGTGCTTGAGTACAGGATTAATCTCAAAGCTCTGTTTGTGCTTTTGGAAAACCCACGTAGTAATTTGCTTTTGGCATCAAGCCAAACAAAGCTACACGTAGGTTCACATATTTGCTTTAGTCTTATTTCCTTTTTTCACTCATTTCCTTATTTTCTTTTTTTACTTCACATCACCTGGAAATGTCATGTTGTCTTTAAATGTCATCTGGAGAAAATGACAGACAAATTTTACTGTCTGGTAAATGCTGTAAAAAAAAAAAAAAAAATTGGCTCAGTTTGAAAAGTATGTCCTTTTTCACTACCCTTTCAATCAGAGTGAAGCCTGTCACAAGTGTATTTCTAAAGAATCACCTGTTAGCTTTCTCCCAGGTAGCTGTAGTGGTATAGTGAAGGACAAAGCTTTTATTGTGAATTGGCTATGCATACAAAGAAGAAAAATGAGGTTTTATAACTTTCTGAGTGTATAACATACAGCTGTAAACTGTAGACAGTGAAAAGACAGTGAATGTCCTGTTCACAAACATACATTATCGAACAGACAATGAAATAATAGTAAGTTTCATAAAACAAATAACATGGTAAAATATTCAGTAAAACATAGTGTTCAGTTGTTTAAAGGTTGGCAAGAATTCTGGCATTTAAATGAGTAACTTTATATTAGTACAGTGTATTAATAAAAATGGTAAGTAAACAATACAGGAAATACATTCAGAAAGAAAACACTGTTCGGTAGTGCTATGCTGCCATAGATATTTTGATATTTACAGAGAGTGACTGCATTCTCTGTAAAAAAAAAAAAGGTGCAGGATTTATACATCAAAACCAGTGTCCAGCCTTGAATTGTTCAGTACTGTAAACAGATTGGCTGGAAACTGACAGTGGCTTTGTACTTGAACAAGCTGCAGATGGCTGAGAAATTAGCATTTAAATCATAGGGCTGAATATAGGAGGGATCACCTTCTGGACCTTTTCCTGGTACAAAGCACAGAAAATATGCTTCTGTTCGTTTCTGTTGTTCCACCTGGGGAGAAACAGAAAGACCACTTAAAACAATTAGTTGATAGGATCATTTAAACTGTGGGTTCAACCAGGAATCTATCAGTAAATTTCAGGCTCTATCCTGTGCTGTATTTATGCGCCACTCTTTGTCCTGTATGTTATGGGAGAAACAAAACAGGTTAGGGCTAACTGTTGTGCTCTCACAATGAACAAGGGATGTAGTGATGAAATGGGATGGAGTTGATTTAACTAAGAACACTGATTATTATTCACAGATAAAGGGATTTTGTGGGTGTGTTCCACAGTTAGCTACCATGAATTGAATACTTTTCTATCTGTATCACACATTTATGGTCATACTCATCTTTACTGTCCTATTAGAAAATATTATCTTGCAGTACCTTGGCCAAGACATGTGGTCTTAGATAAATGATTAGTTTAAAATTCAAATGTTATGATGCATGTTCTTTATAGAATGTTGTGCAGCAAGTAGCTTAGCTATGGAAATTAATTAGCTTAGAACCTGTTAAACTACATTGTTTATTTTTCCTAGTAAACACCATATAGGCTGGTGTGTCAAGTCATCAGTTTGATTAATTAACTCCAGGCACTGAAAGCTAAGAGTAAACCCCAATGCTTAGGAGTCAATTCCACACAATGAAAATGCTGAGTGTTTAGCGTCATTGTGATTCAGTTAGGGAGGCAAGAGATATTTATTTCTTAATTCTTCAGTAGCCTTAATTAATCAACATGCTTATTTGAAATATTTGTGATTTAAAAAAATTAAACAATAATTGATTGCTAAAAAAAATCAATAGGTAACAACTGCTAATGAAATTATCAGAATAATCGCAGCCTTAGTTCTGGCTGTATTTCATGTCTTGCTCAGTTTAATGAACCACTAACCAACCAATCATTCAGTCATAAACTTACATTTTCCTGAGAACCCATAGTATGAGGGAGATGGTGCCGACCAAAACAGTGACACTGGCTATAATGGCAATCAGTAGCACAGGGCTCCAGCATGTTGTGGATCGAATTATTTTTGGTTCAGTCTCTGTGGAAAAAGGAAGTGGATTTAGGTTTCATGTGTGGGTCACGGACACCAGCATGTGGAAAGCATTTTATTGTAATGTACCTGGAAAGCATCTTGGTTGACTCCAGTCACTCCAGAAACCATCATCAGCACAGTAAATGTTCACTTTAGATCTGACCTGGAAGCAGTTTCTCTTGGTTTCACGACTCTGATGCAACATAAATGCTGTCTCCTCAATGACAATGATCTATGGAAAGGGGGGTGGGGGATTGGGAATCAATGCCAAATGATGACAGACTTCCTTGCTATGTGTCTATTCACATAATTATATAAATATAAATCTGCTATATCATAAACAATCTTGATTATCAATAAGTAAGGAAGTATGTGTCTAAGCAGTGGAAAAGCCTTTTCATAAATATACATAACATCAATACTAACAACATCTCTATGAATGCACACAACTATGACGTTTATATCAGATATTCTAGAGTTTTAATGGTGTGTACTAAAAGGAGTGGTGTGGGGAGAAAAAAATTTTCTGTATGATGAATTGCAATGCTTTCTTCAAAGAAACTACATTAATGTAAGAAACTTAAGAATTGACTATTAAAAACAATTATTTAAGCTTCTTTCTTTTTTAATTAAGACGATTACAGAAGCTGTGTCACTATATAGATGCTGATCTGAGCAATTTTTGAAAGACTTGTTCACATTTAAAAATATGAAAAAGGGAGAAATCTAATCAGAGCAGGCACAAATACGAGTCAAGCCATTTGTAAACAATCTGGGTTGATGGTAACAAAAAGCATGACAAACATTTGCAAATTTGCAAGACCTTTAATGCAAAGAGAGTTTCATAATGCATCTAATGTGAGAAAGCACATCCAGCATTTTCACCCTGATCTAATATTAGCAGAAAACGCTGTTGTGACTAACCAGATAATCCTTGTTTAAATCACTTGATCATTTGGATTAATGAGGAGAAAAGAATCCAAGAGTAGAACAGTAAATCAATGCATGAATTACACTGAGAATCATTTTTATAATCAAATTCATTCAAATATTGAAGCAAGCCATGATTCTGACCCCTAGTAATGCGTGTGAAATGGTTTGTGCTCACCTGTTGCCTGCTGCCATTGTGGTTCACTGTGGTTATTTCAAGCTCATACTCCAGACATTGCTCTGGAATGGGACCTGATGGTGGGTCCCACTTAACATGCACCAGGGTGTCATTATGAGTCATATGCAAATTAGACACTGCCCCAGGTTTGACTGGTGGGACAGAGAAAACCGGATGTTTAGGAATCTTTTAGAAATGTACCAAGCCATCCAAGTTGTCTAGTCTAGATAAAGACCCCTTTTAAGTTAAATAATACATTGCAACATGTATTATGGTATTGAGCTGTAATTACCATGGTTTTGGATTGACAGGGAGAAGAAGGCCGGCTGTAAATCTCCAACCTCAGAAGAGCCATTCACACAAATGTTAAACTCTGAAAAATCCAAAAGAGATGTTCGAGGGAATCTACATCCTTTACGGTGCCCAAGAGATGGGACGTACTCTGGACATTCCTTTGTTTCCTGCATTTCCCTGTGCCTGGACAAAAATGACAGGTACGACACACATTACAACACATTTTTAATTCAACCAATGACCACACTGACTGTGGTGCTATTAAAAAAAATTGCATGCATTTTATGTGACTATTTCTTTATTTAGGATGTCGGTCTGTTTGTATCAGGCCTGTCACAGATGCCTTGGGTTAAATTAAGGATGATGTATTTACCAGTAATAGAGGTAATATTTTGAGTTGGCAGTCTCAGCACTTCCAGGCTCCCATTTGCACTCCATGTACTCTTTGTTAAAATAAACGCAGTTGAAATCCCTTATTCTTGAGCCAGCTAAACCTGAGACAAATTAATTTCAGTATTAAAACCATGCGCTCATCTGCACAGAATAATAACGTCATTCTGTACCTTTCAGTTTAAACTATTTGGCCTTTGCTGAATGCACTTGGCATAGCGTGCACTGTGTAGTGCCGTTATGAAAGGAATGATTGTTTTTCTGCTCACCCTCAAGAGTGCACAAGAGAAGATCCTCAGTGCCTTCTTTGTGATAAAGAAAGTTAACTTATTTCCCCTCTTATTCTGGGTTGATCATCTAGATTCCTCTGATGTATGCTGCATGACTGGTCTTTCAGGTATTTTAAATGAAGTGTTGAATAATAATATATTGAAGTGCTTCAGACTTTATAAGTAAAGAATGACTTTTAGTAAACTTCACTAATCTCAAAGAAAAGATTTAAAGTAGCCTCATGATTCACTTCTCCTCAAATAACCTTACAGCATAAACATTTTATATGCCAAAACCTGACTAAACATTATGACCTTTACACTAACTAATACAACTGTGGGAATATTTGAAAAAATGCATCACTTTCTTGCCAAACTGGATTCAATCCAAAGGAGGACAATTGGTCACTGTGGCTTCATTTTCAACTGAACAAGGACCACACTTGATTAATTTAATGAAGGGGTTAGAATCTAAAGACAATTTGATCATATGTAGTTTCCATATAACAGTAAAGGTTTACAAAGCTCCTTTATATTACAAAAGCACAGGTTCTAACAATGTGCCATTTTTGGTTTGCACTCAAACCTCCTTGTTTGGTGGGCATAATTGAAGGGGGGTGCCACAAAGCTTCATATCCACATAGTTTTCCTTCTTTTTCTTTTGCTGCACTTAGGCTGCTTATAATGCTTATAAGGCAAACTGCACCTAGAGTTTCCTTTCAAATTGTAGGGCTTACAAATCTTAAAATGTGTTTAATGATAAGAGGTTATTTCAGGCAGTTCCTTAGTACTTAGGAAATAACCGTTATGTTACAACCTAATGTAATGGTCTGATTCATCTCCCTCAAAGGAACCTCAACCATAAATATTTTCATCTTCACATACAAGAATGAAGAAAGGATGACTTTTACTCTTAAAAATAACACTGTGGGAACAAATTTCTCATCTGAATGGTTCAGGAATTTCCAAAATCATGTAAAACATGACTGTTTTACTAGGCATTACTGTATATTTTACTAAAAGGAGGTGGTGACTCAACTATTAAGACTGGGTTTCCGAACAGAAAGCCAAGGATTTAAGCCCCAGCGCTGCCAAACTTCCTCTGTTGGGCCTTTAAACAAGGCCTTTGGATTATCAATCAGTTTATCAATCATCTTGGTGCATGTCACTCCAGCATACCTTTGGGTTCAAATGTGTGCACAAGTTCGACTTCTTTTCCAAGAATGTTTGTCCCATTGGTGCACAAACCCTTAAGCAGGGTGAGCATTCTCACCCGGATGGGTTTCTCCAGGTTAAACTGGGCTGCATAGAATAGCTTGTTCGTCTGCACACCCTGGCACACATGAGACATGAGACATACACACAAACAAAAATCAGGTTATAATTAAAAGATACAAAGATTAATATCTTGCAAATAGAGCAAATATATATATATATATATATATATATATATATAGTATATATATATATAGATAGATAGATAGATAGATAGATAGATTTTTTTTTTTTTTAAATAAAAACACTTTATGTGGATGGGGATTTTTTTTAACAAAGGTGCACAAACTGTGGGTCTAAAAATTTATATGTATGTATGTGGGCTTAGGCCCACACCACATTGATTGATATATTGACATATTGCAAACCATATACTGTAGAATTATATAGCCATGAGGGACATATTGTAAACTTTCAGTTTTTTATTTATAAAAAAAAAAAAACATAGTATATTTAGCTGGTTTTTTTTTCTTTTTCTTTTTTTTGCATGCTGAAGTAATGGATTTTGTCTGCCTGAAGGTTTCTATGGAACAGAATCTTAATGGATTCTAGGTAACTCAGAAACTATGAATAGGGCCAAAAATAAACAGTGCAGATGATGTGAACAATTTGCTCAGAGTCAGCAGGACAAATATGTCAAGAAATGCTTTACTGGTCAATCTTCGCACATAAACTAAGGAACATATTGTGTATGTTTGACATGACACTAGATAAATGACATACAAAATTACACAGCTTTCAAATATGCTATCCAGGCCACTGAAACAAAAACATAATATGTTCCCAGCTGAGATAACGCCCTAATGTCATTCTGTAACTACTATGCCATGAAACAAGCTTTTTCAGTTTGAATGAAAATTTAACCCCAAAAACTTGAGCATCGAAGTGTGGCACACACACTCAATTAAGTTGTATGTTTTTCCACAAGATAGTATATGCTTACTGCCTTGTGAGTCAGTATCATAAGTGCTGTCATACCTTGCAGATGCATGAAATATTTGGAAACTTTTTCTAAGGTCTTGCATGTGAAACTTGATTTGTGCTGCAGTTTAGCTAGTGTAGCTGAGTTAAGTTTATTTTTAGCTCCCTAATATATAATAGTGTACAGTAAAGTAATGCATTAGTTTGCAGGATATTATCTAGCTACAAAAAAAGCTAGGACAGAGTCCTTATATTGTATTCTCCAGCAATTTTTCTTGGTGATACAGTATCTCTATATCATAGAGTATACATTTACTGTCTCCTGATCACATTTCTGCATAAATGTGAAAGTTACAGCATGTGAACACATAAGTTGACATAACAATACTCAACTGAAACTAGGGGCTACAATTGGAAACTATTGTGTATGTTTTCTTTAGCCACACCTTTGGACTGCCATAGATAAGCAAGCAAAAATAAAACATTTTTTTTTTAAACTTGTAAAGCAATGTCAAGGTCATGTTTCACTCTTTGGCAGTTTCTAAAATATCATAGTTTGTAAATGACAAAGGAGGAATTAAAAAAGAAATACTGTAACTTGAAAGGTGTGGTAAATGATTGAATGGAAAATAGGCATGACTTTGATTGGAACAACAGATGACAACAGACAACAATGATCTTATCACATAAGTTCAAGAGAAATGCCTCGAGTCAAAGCTTCCAAGGTGTATGATATTCAAGGAAGTGAACTTTTCTAGAGCAGCTACAGGGTAGTCAAAAAAAAAAAACGATAAAGATTGTATAGTTCTTATTTATGTATTTATTTATCTATCATAAATTTAATATTTTCTTGTAACTTATATAGTCACATAATTTTATTTCTTCATGCTTACATTCAGACTCAGCATTAATAAAGAAAATTATTATAGGTTATGTGCCCTTATTGAGATATGAAAATGCACAGAAAATGTGTGTGTTAGTGTTTTGAAGCATACCTTCCATCTCTCTGTATATGTGTCATAAAAGCGGAGCTGGTAGCGAATGTTACAGTTTGAGAGGTTATTCAAGCTGCTTGGTTGACTCCACTCAATGTTCAAGTAACCCAGATGACCTGGATCGATGATCTTTATGTTTTCTGGAGGATCCACTGAAGAAAAGAAAAAGTGTTGTATGCAGTGAGAAACACTGATTGTTACTTGATCATCATTAAGTCCTCCGTGAAACATTTACGAGATTTATAAGTCAAAATTGAGACAGATGACATTGACCAATCACACAGCTTACCTGACATGCCTGCTACAGTGACTGAGTGTGACATGTGATTAGTCAACAAAGCAAAGATGACTGAATACATCCAGGGCATTGTGTGGCACAAAATCATCCTTCAGTAATGTATTTGCGTTCTTCCTGGGATGAACAGAAGAGGCAGTTAAATTGTGATGTAAAAGATACGTTTTTGATAGTGACACATTCAGATTTTACAGTTGGGTGACCCTCTATTCATTTTTAACATCATTCTAGTTATAATCCACCCACACTTTCCAGGTCTGTCCTTAACAATAATGATGTGATATATTGTATTGTAATTTAATTTGCTAAGTTTATTGAAGTCTTCCAGGAGACTTAGAGAGTATTTTAATACAATATTTGAAATACTTCAATCACACTGAGTGAGCAGAAACTGACACTAGAATGTTATTCAGCCAAGATATTTATACAAACTATGCAATCTATGCAGCTAAAGGAACTTTTACTACAGCGATGTAGTAGTTTGTATGCCCCCAGCTAGCTTATCTTCACAGTAGACATAGTATTTTAAGCATATGGGCCAGGGTTAAATTTTTCTTATAAACAGCTAAATCAAGAAAATCATGTCAAATCAAACAAAGGTGAATGTAAATCAAACAAAGCATAGTGGTCATGATTGTTTTAACAGTGATTAGAAACACACCTACACACGTCATAAGCTTAAGAGAGTTACCGCCAACTATTCACCCACACCCGTGCATCAGAGCCAATGACCTCAGAAAAAATTCAGAACATTCAAAAGAGCATATAAACTAATGCTGTCAAGACATGCCATCAAAACTGTTTTTCAGTCTAATAAGACCTATTTAAGGATTATAGTTCTTCTATCATTTCAACAGGTTACACCCAGCACACTTGAACACATGTAGTGTCTAAGACTAGAAGATAAGTTTGAAAAAGAGAACAAGAGAGTAGATCAGTTCTTTTTACAACAAAGAAAAAAAAAATCTAAAGTAGAAACCAGTTACATAAAGGCAGGTGTACAAAAATCACAAGCAAAATAACTCACTTAATGTTCTTGAATGGCAAGACGGAGCACTTCTGTGTAGGGATGCTCTTGGTGTGCGTTTACACACTCTCCTCTGGAAACAGTCTGAATGTACACCGCTTCCAGAGATCGCCTTTTTGTTCAAAGCAGAATACAGCTCCCCCTACAGGTCTATGGGAGCAAAAATGCCTTACCAATTTTTTGACATAAATCAGGCAGTTGTATGAACTGTTTGAGGAAAATGACACACTGCAAAATTAGCTTTTGTAGCCTTTTTGTGTGTGACTGTGTGTTTGAATTTTCTCTACATAGGAGTTTCACTCTATCATATTATAAATTGTGTAATTACATTTCCAAGTATTTTCTTGCCTTTTTTTTTTATGGTCAAGCTGCTAGAATCAGTGTTTCTGAAATTTTAGGTGATAGAGACATGGATCGTAAATAACCTTTCTTGTGGTTTTATATCTACATCTTACATTCACCATGTAGATGAAAGCTGACAATTTTCTAATCTTTTGTATCTGTTTGGCACACCACAGCTAATCAGACTGACTTATCTAGAAGTTTGAAAACCGAAAGCAATACAGTGTCTGGGCATGAATTTCCGGCTCATTTATGCCATTTCATTTTTGAGCTTGGGTTATATCTATTCATGACCTTGCTGTGTCTGTGTGGGTTTCCTCTGGGCAGCTGGCAAATATGTTGCCTCTGAGCTTTAAATTAGTGTGAAAATATGTGTGTTCATGGTGCCCTGGTGAACACCCATCCAGGGTATATTCATATATATTAAAGCATTTACTGAAGATGACTGATTGACTTAGTAGATGTTCTGTGTTTATTATTAAATGTTCCTCGAGCAAACCTGAAAAAAATTGTATATGTTTAGAGCAGTAGCTCTCATCATCATTAAGCTTACATATTTGTAAAACAGGCAACCCAGAGCCATTCAGTGCCCAGTTAACAAGTTAGCTGTGAAGGGTCTTAAATGGGTTTTATTCCAAAGAATTGTCTAGCATCGCCCATTCAACCAGACCATGTCACAAACTTGTATGTGGACTGTTGTAAAGAGTCTTGTTATTTTGCAAATTCCTGCATGTTTGCATTATTGCATAATTCCATGATATGTGAGTCAGGTTTGAGATATTCTTACTAATAACACTCATGGTGGAACTCACAAAACCATGTCACAATCATAATAAAAAAGAAAAAGAAAAAAAAAAGAGGAACAGACGATGGGACAAAACTGTAAAACTAAGCAAGCTGAGTCAGCAAGCAAGCTGAGTCAACCAAACTCACTGTAACTCATCAGCTTTCTTCCACAAAATGCAGACTAAAGACTCATCTTACTTAAAAATGAATCTTGAAATAAAGGCGCACTCTCTAACCAAGAACATTTAAATTTTAACCTTGAGTTTCACATGAGTGCTTTTATGAGCACCACCAGCCACTTGTCACTTTTACATATAGTTAATGCGTACATTTCTATCAGGGAACAATCATGAACATATGGTTTCATAAGAAGTCTCTGAAACCTGTGATGTGGGTGTCATGCACATAACCTGTGCTTGGGAACCAAATTAAATGTTTGGATTTACATAATGTCAAAGGTAATTCCTTATGGGATGGATCATGAGGCTACAGTAAAGTGCTGACATTGTTGGGAGCACTTTGGAGCACTAACATGCATCTTGGTTATGTTCTTTGTTCCTTTGATTTCCTTCCTTCCTTCCAGAATGTTATGTATTTCCCTTTTTCCAGGGAACTGGTTCATACAGTTTCTCTGGAAATGCAGAGGTCAGTCTAATACTTGTCATTAACAAGAGGCAGCAAAAAAGAGTAATCTAGACTTCATTCTCCAGACTTGCAATGATCCATTGCACTTGCAAATTATGCCATCCAACTTGAAACCATCAAAAACAACAAAAGTTCTCTTCTATTCATCATATTCTCTTGCAGAAACAGCAAGAAAACCGAAAATATCAGAAGTAAACATCCATCACATATTCTAAAACAACAATAAATTAACACGTACATAAGTGGAAAAGGTCTTTGTATTTGAACTTTTTTCTTCTTGTGACCTTTGAAGCCATTCATTTATTTCCTTGTTTCCTTAAGAAATGTTCTAATACTTTTATACAGAGTTTTATACAGGAATGGAAAGTTGATCACAGAGGATCCAAGCATGCAAACAAAGTCATGTTTCATACAAAACATCTATCTACACACACATCTTTGTAGAAATCATACTGTCCTGACAAAAATGTGTGCACATTGACCCCCACTTTTTACAGAATATTACAGAGTTGCAAGGAAATTAAAAAGCCAGTATGCACTGCACATGCTTGATCTCCAAACCATTTCTCTATTATCTTAATATGATGTGAGCCATGACTCACATGCTAAAACAGTAGATCAGCTACTGTGCAATACACTATTTTCTAAGAAAAGGAGTTAACAGAACAGCACTTGACTGAGGTTAAAAACAGACAAATGTTGATTTAAGGAATAGTGAAAGTGTATAGGGAATGTTAGTGAAGTGAAGAAGAAAAAATGGCAGTCTATAGCTTGGCCTTTTGGGGCAAAAGATATTCTTACTGGCACAAATCTGCATTATTGCAATTGCATAATGCACCAACATCATAATCACAATTCAGTGTTGCAATACACAGGTTATGTACAAATTAATATGTTCTTTACAGTGTAACAAAGCAATGCTGTTATACAGATGGAAAAGAGAAAAGCAAGACTTTAGGTGTCCTCCCGAAATTATTTGAAACAAGGAGTTATAAGTGGAAAACGACTTGCCAGTCATAATAAAATGATCTCACGTATGCTTTTCTGGGAGGATTATGGGGTCATCTGTACTTTTGGAACATCAGTCAACTGGTACTCCTTAACATATATTTCCCCTTCGAAGTTAAACATTGTTTTGGTAAGTGGAAAACAAGGAAAAAAGGGATGGAAAAACAGATGACACATTCCTGATATTTCAAAGAGACATATGTGTACTCAATCAGCATGAGGGAATTTTGGCTAGGAGACAGTCAAAGAAAGATATTTGAGCACATAGCCTGTTAAGGACTGGGATAGTGAATATCATATATATATGATATACATAGATATATGAATCATTACTGTAAATAGCTCAAGAGACAAATATAACTTGAACTGAACATGTAAAGAAAAAAAAAAAACGCCCGTAAGGTGTTATGCATGCCATGGCTTGTATGAAGGATGACGTACTAAATGTATAGAACCAATAAACCATAACCCCCACCGTACATTTATGTGTTCACTGGACATTGGCCAATAATGTGTTTTGCATGCTATGGTTCACATAAACAATATATAAAATCTGTGTAAAGACCTTTCTGCTCAATACATGAGCAATTTAATACATTTAAGTGTTATGACTGAACATGGGCCAATGGGTGTTCTGCATGTTATGGCTTGCACAAAAAGTAAAAAAAAACAAATGCATAGAACCAGTGTCTAGACCTCACAGCTGAATATATACGTAAGCGATTGAACAGGGTGACACCATAAGCATAAGGTAACTTCATATAAAAACTGATAGCTCGAGATTCCGCACCAAAAGGTCTGTATTAGTACAGGCATTTGTGTTGATTGTAGGCCTAGGAAAACAATAATTGCAAATCCTGGAGTACAACTGAACCAATGTTTTTATAGTATTAAATTAAAGGTATAATCAGATATCATGATTTAAGTGTTAGGCTGTCTACAGTTGTATGGTCACTGTATGTTGTTTTTTTGCATGCTGGTCCTGTATTAAGATGAAACATACTGGGTTTTTTTTTTTTCTAGGGGTGGGCTAGATTTAAGGGCAAGCAGAGTAAAATTATTCTCCAGTACATAAGACTATTTCATGATCAACTGACTGGAATCATGCCTTGTCAGTATGCAAGTATGTAATTAAGACCAATCCCACCTCACATCTCACCTGAGTATTATAATGAAATAAAAACCAGATTTAAAAAAAAAAAAAAAATGCATGTAGAAAAAAAAAGCAATAAATATACAATAAATACATAAATAATTTCTTGGACAACTCTCTTTACAATTAGTAGTTAGGGATTGATGCCAGTCACATCACTGGTCTAAAACTCCTTCATGTTTACAGCACAGGACAGAAGCTTAAAGATAAAAAAACAAAACAAAAAATAAATAAATAAAAAGAAAAAAAAAGTGTTCATAAAGATTGGTGAATTTAAAGTGATAAGGTTATGTAAAACTAGAACAGCTTAGAAAGGTACGACCCTATCGTGACTGGATTCAAATGTCTTTCCTTAAACTAGTATAGCTCACAAGCATATAAGGTGCAATAAATTGTGCTATGTTTGATTTACTTTAATGCCTTGTTGCAGTTCCTACTGTAAGAATTGTGATGTTGAGGGTTCCGATGCATTATGCATAACACCTACAAATCATAAAAATGAAAACTAGACTTAAAAAAAAAAAAAAAAAAAACTATGATGCAGGGTATCCATGTATTTAACCTAAGTCAATGAAAGCATAATAGTTTGCATGATCCTTTTAAGCAATTCATATAATGTATCCAATTAAAACAAAACAAAAAAAAAAATAGAAATTCAGTTTATCCTTTTTTGAGTGTATGTTGCTCCATAAACAGTTTCTTCAGTACATTCCACACTGTCTGTTCAGTTGCACTGTGCATTCAGTGAAATACACTAATCATTGACTGTCTCTTCTCTTGTCCACAGCTTAAAATCTGTGTTCTACTTAAATGTGTACAAGGAATACTTCCAAACACACAAAGTACTTCTCCAATTTAGTGGCTTCAAGCAGGAGGAGAGCATTCTGTTCTATGTGATAATGTCTGCCCATTGCTCCATATCAGCCAGTCAGCTATCCAAAAATTCTTCCTGGTCTTATTTCTGTGGGCTCCCTGGTCTAGCAGAGAATGAAATGAACGAGGACCAAATAGAGGAAGAGAGATAGTGAGAGGTAGAAGGGAGAAGTAAAGCTTCCATTCACCTTTATGAGAGTGGCTAAATAAGTTTGTCGTTTGTTGTGGTAGCATAGCACCCTATGGTTAAATGAAACATGAAAGAGAGTGATGATAACATTTTTCTAATAATGATATAGCCACTTTTCCCATAGGTAAATCTAAAACTCACTACCACTCTCTACTGTTAAAATAGTAGGCTGCTGGTTTTACACAGTGTTTGACAAGTGGTACTGGCGAATAAGCATTTAAGCAGCCAAAAATGAATGCTGATTTGTGTAACATCTTCTGAAATGTTTTATGGAACCAGAGACAGAAAAAAAATGCACTATCCTATATGAGGTAGTCGTCTACCTCATTGGATAATATTATCTGGCTACTTTCATTTCTTCTCCATTTCTCTCGTTCAGCCTCTGACCAGTCTCTCAGTAGCTTGTGTGGCATTAAACTAAGGTTAGAAGGTTCTAGAACATAATTTTGTGGCCTCTAGCAGGGATTGTTAAGTCTGCTCCGAGAAAGCTTTCCTGTGGTTGAAAATTCAGAGGCTAAAGGAGTGTACATAGCAGACTGCTCAGATGAACATAAGGCAGGATGGACAATGCTAGAGAATGCCTGTTTATCCTTTTTTGGGGGGGTGGGGGTGGGGGGGTACATGGTTTGCTACATGGTGGATGTCTGAGTCGGCTTGGATGATGACAAATCCAGCAAGGCTTGAACAGTAACACCGACTTTCACCAAACCTCGTTCCTCCAGAATGTGATGAGGCAAACACAACTTGTCCTGCAGAAGAAAACACATCAATAGAGTTGAAGCTCCTGCAATCATCTGTATCATTTATTTAAACATTCATACCACATCCAAAAAAGTAACTAATATGAACTAATCCTTATGTTGTTCAGCTGTAACTGGAGAGTGTTAATGGTGGATTTTTTATTTATTTATTTCATTTTTCTAAGTGAATTCTTTTCCGCCTGAATAAAAAATGCTTCACAACAGTTGACCCGATACGGACCATTTTTGAGGAGTTAGGTGTGCCTGTGTCAAAGTCAATTAAGAGGTGACTTCACCTAAGGAAATACAGAAGGTTGTCCACTGGGTGTAAATTATTGATGTAAACTTCAAAAGCAGGAAGACCAGATTAGAGTATGCCAAAAAACAACAACAACAACAACATCCTGTGGACAGACAGGATAAATATCCACATTTACCAGACTGATGGGAAGGGAAGAATTTAAAGAGTAAAGGAACTGCTCATGTTCCAAAGAATACCACCTCATTTTATGGCATGGACATATATGGCTGCCAGTGGTTTCTTTGTGCCTATTGATGCTGTGACTGCTGACAAAATCAAGTGAATGCCTGTACCCATGGATTTCCAGCAGACCATTGCCCAGAGCATGCATTCTGGTGCCTTGTACCCTTGTCCAAGTGATGTAACAGAAAACACAATGGACCGGATAAACATTTTAGAATGCTCCAGAGAACAATTCCAACGCTTGCTGCCGATTGTAGTTTCTTTTTGCTAGTAGACAGGTTAGCAGGGACACACTGAATGGTCTGTAGCCACACAGGCCACTATGAAGTAGGGTGTGACTCATTGTATGTTGTTGCACATTCCTCTCATAACCGTCATTAAACAATGAATTCTGTGAATTTTATGCCACAGTAACTCTGATTATATGATCTGAAATGACAACAATGTCATTCTCTGACGCTTTATCTGAGAGCTGTCATGATGTTGGCTCATTATTGGATATTCACAGAGCATGCTTTGTTAAAGTAGTTTTCAGGAGGTGTTAAGGAATTGGTATGCCGTACAGAGAAAACATCCTCTAGCAAAACATGAGTGATTGGTTTTTATTTGGTCTGAGACACTAGACTGATTCATGGAAAAAAAAAAGCAAGCCCCACCTTCAAGCATGCCTCATTTTTGTTGTGAAGTTTTTCACCACCCATGATCAGTTAATTCCTACAAATTTCTACGAACTGAAAAAGTACCATTATTTGTTACTTTTTTCCAACATTCTCATTATGTAATCAGCATATATGTTTGTGAGTAGCACAGAAAACACCCAAGGAAGCACACAAGTACTGAAATATAGAAGGCTGACAAATCTGTTTGATTATTGCTTGTTGCTGTTGAAAGAATTGCAGCTCCTGTGCACTCCAACAGGAAATAAATAATCATGTGTCATTTTGTTTAATACTGAAGTAACTACCAGAGGTGTGGGTGATTTTAGGAATATTAATTTCAACCACAGTGAATGAGCATGTGAATGTGAATATGAATATTTTCCTGTGATTGACTACCTCCAGGGTGTATTCAGAGCTCACACCCAGTGTTGGGATAGGCTCTAGACCCACCCTGATTATGATAAAACACTTACCGAAAATGAGTGCAAGTAAAAGAAGACTAAATTTTAACACCTACCTGTGGTACACCAAGCTTCTTGCATGCATCCAGAAAATTCTCAACATTTCGCCGACACTTTGCCATACTCAGCTTTGGCTGCGGAGGGAAACCCATGTTCATGTGTTATTATGTTTGAAGCCAGTAATTTTATATTTGTTTTGCTGCAGTAACATGCTACAGAAATGACTAAACACTATAAGATTTAGTAGAATCCAAATTTAAGTGAAAGAAAAACATATGAACTGTGAACTGCAGCAAAGTAATAGGCAATGTTTCTGGAAATACATGATGTTTTAGACATCAAACTGATTCTTTAAGTCTTGATTTTTAGTGGCATTCTACAAAGCTTTTTTTATGTAAATTTTTTTATTTCTCTGAAATTGTATCATGCTTGTGTGTGTTTTTAATTCATGATCTACAACGTTCCTTTCTTCTCAGGTATGAAAATACTGGCATTGTTCCATGTTTTTATTTGTACTGGGGATGTGTTTAAATCACTGTAGCTGAGAGTACGGAATGAAATCTTTGTAGTATTTGGGAATTATTTTATTCTTAGAATGGATGAGAGTCTAGAGGTTTATAATGAATTGTCGTTTTCGAAGAAGTATCTGCTTTTATCACTGACATGTTCATAAAAGGTATTCTTAAGCCACTTGTTTTTCATCACTGCATGATAAAATAGTTTACAGCTCTCAATCCATTATCATGTGAAAATATCTGATGTAAAAGTAGAGTGATGTCATGATTGTTCGTTTGTTTTTTTGTTTTTGTTTTTGTTTTTTTTTTATAAATGCTTAACAGTTCTAAGTATTTGAGGAAATAAATTATGTGCCAAATAGAGTTATGGCATTCATGCTTGCTAGCATTGTCATGTCATGCTCTGTATTAGTCATCCATCAATCTTTGTTCATCACCACAATTGTTTATTGTGTCTCCTGGAAAAGATGCAATCGTCTATATGTTGTGGAAACCAAGATAAAATTTGAAAAATTTGATCATCATCATTAGAATGAAAGACACTTATAATACGAATGGGCACAGCACCGCAGTGCCAGTTGCTGCTATGGCAATAATAAGATGACACTCTACAAGGAGAATGACGTCATCAACATTCTCCAAATTTAGGGCTGCCAATGTTCCATTATTAACATAAACTGTTTTCACCTCCTACAGCTTCGAGCTATCTTTTTGCCTGGACAGCAATTGAAACTTTTTGTTTGATGCTGCATTTTTTATTGCCTAGATACATTTTTATATAGACATTGTTCAATTAAAATGGGGTCGGACTTACTACTGCTGGTGAGGGAACATGAATGCTGGCCACAGACCGAGGTCGAATGTGATTGGCCAGATGGCACAACACAACACCATCCATTAAAGCAGCACCCACATCATCAGGCAGCAAAACCTTCAGTCTTGACTCCAGGTTCTGCAAATCCATAAGTGGGAACACATCCACACCAACATAATTAGCATAATTCCATGATTCCATTAATCTAAACCATGATTAATTCACACAGCATTATGTCAGCATTGTATTAATTACCTCAACTGACAAACATGAACTTTAATACACTGCGCATATGTGTCAGCTTTATATAATCTTAATTTTCTAGGAGTACCAACAAATCTGTACAGACTGTTTTACAATATCTTTGTAGAATGAGCAATAATCTCTTTTCAACTTTCATTGCTTTGCTCCATGGCATGCAGTTATACATGAAACTACTGCTTTTTATTTCAGCATTTTCAGGCGAAAGTAAGCATTGCTTCAATGAGCTACAAGTATACAAAAAAAATTGTCTGTGTCTGTAAAATTTTTGACTTGTATTTGGAGTAGCAGGGTTCATACAGGGTACATCACTTAGTTAAAATCAATTACTTTCAAGGACTTCTAATCATCAAAAGTAGATTTTTAAGACAAAACAGGAGACTTGAGTGTTTCAGGATAGCTTTGTATACAATATAAATCCTCCCATACCACCATGCAACACATCCATTTTTGTCAAGTCCTTTAATAGCTTCTGGAGAACCGGCTGTTTGTAAAAGTGGGGAATTGTGCATTCCAAGCCAAGTCATGGTACATTAAGTGTGGATGTTTAAATACCTACCCCAGAAACATCTGGTCAGTTGCCAAGTGGCCCAGACCCACCACCATGAAAGGTTTACTACGTTTCCTATGATTCTGTTAACCGCTGATGAGCTCCACTCAGCTGACCACCACTGAACTCCTGCAGCCAACGACCAGCTACATCATAAAGTTTTGCTGTCTTCTAAGGATGTTCCTTTGAGGACTCCTGTTTTCCATATTTTCCCTTTCTCTATGTTTCCTGTTTGTGTCTCTTTGTTTTTTTTTATTATGTGTGCATGTGTGTGTCTGCGTCTGGCTCAAAAACTCATGTCTGCTAGGTCATATAATTTATGAGTTGCGGATTAAAATTTCTTTGACTTAAAAGCAGTTATAAGGTTATAATAGATTGTGTTGTCATTAAGTACTTGTTGCACACAGGTTATGTAAAATTCCATTTCAACCATTCCTATGTATAGTCCTGATATTTGTGTTTCATACGTGACATGCAAAGAAAAAACTGCCTTTATTGCTCAGCAATTAGACAGATTTAAAGGCAAAATATGAAGCTGAATAATCTGAATGAACCTAGCTGTGCTTCTTAGGAAAAACAAAATAAACAATGATTGAAGGAGACTGAATATAGCATGGCCTAACACACAGACATGGTATAGGGTGCAAAGCTTATACACATACCTCAGTAACCTCTCAAGTGATGGACATTATAGAGACTTGTTCACAAGCATGTCACCAAAACAATCAGTTTTATTGTACAGACATGCTTTCAGCATGCCTGCCTTCTATTTATTGCATTTCCAGAGTATTACTCAAAGAGCTTTGTTACAGAGCCAGTGACGTTTTGCCCTGAGTCACTTTTCAGCTGCTCTGCCAGATCCTCTATTCATTTAAGGACCTTGACTGAGAAATGCTGAAAATATACACTGCTGAAAAAGATTAATGGAACACTTAATTGTCACAGTATAACTCTAAGTCAATGAAAACTTATGAATATCAATCTGTCTAAGGAAGGAAGCATAAGTGAGTTTAACATGCTTTCGGCAAATGAATGTAACAACAGGTGCACTGGAGAGGTAACAGCAAGACAACCATAGCCCCATAATGGGAATGGTTTTGCAGGTGGTGGTCACAGACAGTTGCTCACTCCTTAATCATGCTGACTGATTTGTTAGGAACCTTGCCACTACTTGTAGCATGATCCCAGTCAGGTAGTCCAGCTTCACATTAAATTAAATAACGTAATTTTTCAAAGTGCGACACTCAATATAGACTGCATATCTATAAATAAATATACTCTGTAGTGTGTAGTATGACGAGCCCTCGTGTGACTGTTTATATACTCTAAGAAACATCTCTTCTTCAGCACCGGTTTCTCAGCACATTCGTGCATGTGGCTATTCTAATTATTCTAGCGCCCCCTGCAGTCATGGAAGCTCCAAATCACATAGCAATAGTAATGTACTGGAAACTACTCACTTCCTGCCATAATCCCAATGAGGACAGGCAACAGTCAGAAAAAAAACAAACAAATAAATCTAAGAGACATGAAAGTGATCATGATATTCATAGAAAAAAACTACTGTGCAGATTAAGTCACTAGAATCTAAATTTGTTACTGGTTCTATTGCATGCATTTAAGAAGCTGGTATTGCTTAATGTTACAATTGCCTAGTAACAAAAGGTTTGATATATAACGATACATTAGACTGTTTGCTGCTTACTAACATCTGGCTTGACCGGACAGGCAACAAAGAAAAGACAGGGTAGGGTGAAATAACATTCTGTATGTTGATAACTGCTATCCAAAATTTCCACTGACTATTGGAGTCATGTGGACTATTGGAGACAAATGGAGTCAAGAGAAAATGTTTAAGCCTTGTGAATGCTGCCGATATATTTGCAACACGATACTCTATTTTTGCAGTCAGCATCATCAACTAGTTTTTAAGTTTTAAGTTTTTAAATGACCTAAAGTACCTTATAGAATGAATGATTTAAATGAATATGAATGTGATTGAAAAAAAAAAATTGTAAATGATTTAGCTGTATTTTCATTATGATTATCTCACACCAGTCCTACATATCCCAAATTAATGGCAAGACAAATAAAACCCAATTTCTAACATAAAAACTTTTTTCCTCTTATTCCAATATTAAAAACTCAGTAAATCCCAGGTCTTTGCAACAAGAGGGGTGAACACACTGGATCTTGCCAACACAAACAATCCCAACACGTACTGCGTGGGGCCCTGTCCCCCACCTCAGCTACTCAGACCACATCTCTGTTATGTTAATTCCAGCATACAGGCTGCTCTGCAGACGCACTAAATCGGTGAATACCTGGTCAGCAGGAGCCATATCTGGCTTTCAGGACTGTTTTGAGTGCACTGACTGGAACATGTTTAGGGAGGCTGTAACTAATAGCGATTCCACCAACTTGGAGGAGTAAACAGCATCAGTGACCAAATACATTGGCAAGTGCATTGATGACATGCTCCAACCAGAAGCTATGGCTGACCACAAAGGTGGTTGAACTGCTTAAGTCTAGAGGCTGCGCCATCAGAGCAAGGGACGAGACGGCCCTAAGAACAGCAAATGAAACTCAAAACTGTCCTGAGCCATCAGAGGTGCAAAGTGTGCCCACGGCAAGAGAATCCACAGCCACCTTTCTGACAGCGGTGACAATATGGAGTTAACCCACAGAAGTCAGCTGGTCCAACAACATGCAGAACAGCTAGTGGATGTCTTCACTGACATCTTCAACATTTCCCTGAGCAGTGCTGTTGTTCCTACATGCTTAAAGTCCACCACCATTGTCCCCATGCTGAAGAAGTCTACAGTGTTCTGTCTCAATGACTACCGTCCCACCAAATTCACACCCATTGTAATGAAGTGGTCTGAGAGGCTTGAGGCACATCAAGACCCTGTTCCCACCTTCACTGGATCCCTGGCAGTTTGTGTATTGTCTAAACCGATCCACGGATGCCATTGCCATGACCCTCCATCTGGCCCTCATGCACCTGGACAGAAAGGACACTTATGTACAAATACCATTCATAGACTTCAGTTCAGCATTCAACACAATCATCCCTCAGCACCTGATTGAGAAGCTGAGCCTGCTGGGCCTGAACACCTCTCTGTGCATCTGGATTCTGGACTTCCTGACTGGGAGACCTCAGTTAATCCGGATCAGGAACAGCATCACACTGAACACTGGGGCCCCTCAAGACTGTGTGCTTAGCCCACCACTGCTCACTCTGCTGTCTCACAACTGTGTAGCAATGCACAACTCAAACTGCATCTTCAGGGTCGCCAATGGTCTCGTCAGCAAGAACAGGTCAGCATACAGAGAGGGGGTGAAAGAGGGAACAGCCTGGTGTAGAGCCAACAACCTGTCTGAGCGTTGACAAAACTAAAGAGATGGTTTTTGACTTCAGGAGACCAGCTGAACTGTACCGAACTCACACACAAACACACACAAACACACACACACTCAAACACTCATTCAGTATCTATGGCTACAGCACCACCCATATAAACACTATTTACATGAATTTTGCACATGCTATATTTGCATATTCACTCAAGTGCTGTTCCCTTTCGAGGGAATTACTGACGCTATGGGATGTAAGATGTAAGATGTGAGATAAAATGTCACTCTGGATAAGATGCCAGCGTGAGACAATGGGTCTTCACAGGCCCGATGTCAGGTGAATAAGGTATACAAAGTAACACTGGTCAAAAAACAAGACAACCAATGAATATATTCAAATGCAAAGTAATTGCTCACGGCACCACAGTTACATGATTGCCAGGTAAACTGACCACGCATACTGGTAAAAGGTAAGTATGTACCTTGAAAAACTTACACTGAACACAGGTAAGTATTTACAAAAGAATGTACAAAATACAAAATGAAAGACAACTTTAAAACATTACATATACATTACAGAACATAGTGTGTTATGCGTAATTTGATTACTGTCGGGGTTGGAAATGGAGTGGATATGTTTGTGTTTGTTGTGAAACCAGTATGCAGTACGCCTCAGCAGGGGATTACGGAGGAGAAGTAACGTAAGATGCGATGTGTGTGTGTGTGCTGCACTAACCAACAAGGACAGGTTACTCTGTCACAGCCAGAAATGTAAATATAAATGCATTAAGATGCTATGTTTGCCCAAATGAGGTACCCAGGCCTTAGGCTCAACCCAGAAAAGTGTTTGCTTTCTCCCTCTCTTAGAATCACCTTCTTGGGGATAGTTTGGGATACAGTCACGATGTGGGCACTTCTATCTCCCACTTCGGAGGGGCTCCATCCTTTCTGCCGTAAAGGACATCTGACTAGGCCAATGCCTCTCTGCCGCACAGGCGCAGAGGGTGCTCAGCTCATGACTGTAGTGAACAAAGCTATTCCTTTGGGTCTGCTACACGAGACCCTCATGTGGCTCAGAGGTTTTCACCCCTGGAAACACCCTTTTTAGGGTCATACGGGTTACATGTCACAAGCTTCATACCCTTCTTATGTAGACAGACCCCAGTTTCTCACCTTGGGTCCCACTCTTAGGGTGTGTCAAGAGTCTTTCCCGCTTCAAAACCATTCCAGTCTCCAAGCAGCACCTTGTGCTGGGTAGTGGCCTATGAGGTGCACTGTGAGGCTTCGACTTTAGGGATTATGGCTCACTCCACTAGGTGTATTGCCTTGTCCAGCACTCTGGCTGGGGGGGGTTCCCCTCCAGTATATTTGTGCTGTGGCGGGTTGGTCCTCTCCACTAGTATTGGCGTTCCCAACCATGACGTAGCGAAAGGGAACTACAACAGGTTACGTATGTAACCCGCTTCCCTGAGATGGGAATGATTCGCTGTGTGGCTAGCCACACCCTGGGCGTGCACTCGCGCTTCCTTCAGGCAAATAGAAGCTGGAGTAATGTGACATAGATGGGCTTTTATGGACTTGTTGGTGCACTGTGCTTCATCATGATCTAAACTAGCTGATAAGTCAATGTGATTTCACACAGAGCTTCAGACAAATGCGTAAACCATGACGCAGCGTCTCATTCCCTTAGGGAACCGTTTTACATGAGTAACCTGGTGTAGTTTATACACACCATATTTCAATGCTGCAACCAGCTGCTGCAATTATATATGTGTATATATGTTTACAGGAACCCTCTTATTGCACAATTTATTCTACAATATACAGAATTTACACTGGTTGATGCTGTTTTGTGCATCTGTCCTGTATTGTTTTGTCTGTCCTGTGTTGTTTTGTCTGTCCTGTATTGTTTTGTCTGCACTGTTTTTGTCTTGCACTGTCTGCATTAGGTTGCACAACATGCAATTTATGTGACTAAGACAACTTACTTTAAGTCCTTAGGTCTGTGTTTTATGTAGTTCTGTGTTGTTCTATGTAGCACCATCCTGGAGATGGTAAAATGTACTGCCTCAAAAATATGTTTGAAATAACAATTAAAGCTTCTTGACCTGACTTGACAAGTGTTTCCCTTAAATGTAAATGAGGCCCAGATAAGTTCCAGCATGACAATACATTTGCAGCAAGTAAGGTCCATGAAGACATGGTTTGCCAAGGTTGTAATGGAAGAATTTGAGTGGGCTGCACTGCAACAATCTTTGATTTGCCTTCCAACCAGAACTACCAGCATATTTTCTTCCTGAAAACAGGCTCCCAAGTAATGTAAATCATAACAAAAAAGTGCTATATTATAACTATATAAAACAGATTTGTAAAGCATTTATAATTCTGTGACTACTGGAACTGTTTAAAATGTCCATAACACTGGTTAAAATGTCTGTTCCTGAGGACAGTATTGAAACAGATGATTGCATTAATTTTACTGATAATGAAAGTGTCATTTTTAGATATAATATTTCGTCTAATGCTTCTTTCCTGCAGTTCACAGAACAAAATGAATCCCATGGGTCAGTTTTGAAAAGCATGGTGACAGGTTAATGAAAAAATATACAAAAAAATTAAAGGAACACATCAGATCTCAGTTGGGAAAAATATCATGCTGGATATGGAAAGGGTAATGTGTTGGGAACGAAAGGATGCCACATCGTTTGATGAAGACATCCCAAAAATTAGAGTAAAAAAATGATGCAGCAGGCTTGTCAGCTGAAATTTCACTGCAGCAACTCAAAATGGTCCTCAGTAGTTTGTATGTCACCCACATGCTTGTATACATGCCTAACAACATCGGGCATGCTCCTAATGAGACGATGGATGGGTATTTCCTCCCAGATCTGGACCAGGGCATCACTGAGCTCCTAGACAGTCTGAGGTGCAACTTGGCAGTGTCGGATGGACTGAAACATAATGTCCCAGTGGTGTTCCATTGGATTTAGGTCAGGTGAGCGTTGGGGCCATTCAATGCTATTAATTTTCTTTCAGCCTCCAGGAACTGCCTACATACTCTCGCCACATGGGTCCAAGGATTTCATCCCGATACCTAATGGCAGTCAGGGTGCCATTTTCTAGCCTGTAGAGGTCTGTGCATCCCTCCATGGGTATTTTGATAGGGCTCTGGCAATGCTCATCCTGTTTGTCCTTGCACAAAGGAGCAGATACCAGTCTTGCCGATGGGTTAAGGACCTTCTATGGCCTTGTGCAGCTTTCCTAGAGTAACTGCCCGTCTCCTGGAATCTCCTCCATGCTCCTGAGACTGTGCTGGGAGACACATCAAAACGTCTGGTAATGGCATGTATTGATGTGCCATCCTGGAGGAGTTGGACTGCCTGTTCAAACTCTGTACGATCCAGGTATCCGTTCATGCTACAAGTAGTGACACTGACCCTAGCCAAATGCAAAACTAGTGAAAAACAGTCAGAAAAGATGAGTAGGGAAAAAAAATGTCCACCTGTAAACCATTCCTTTTTGGGGGGTTGTCTTATTGTTGCCCATCTAGTGCACCTGTTGTTAATTTCATTAACACCAAACAAGCTGAAACTGATTAACAACCCCCTCTGCTACTTAACTGACCAGATCGATATCCCAGGAGTTTAATTGAATTGATGCTATACTTTGATTAAAAAAGTGTTCCTTTAAACAAATAAACAATGTATGAATGAGGAATTTTAAAGCATTTTAAACTATGCATAACCTCCATTGTGTCTTACTGAGCATGTTAGAATGAGAAAGTAAGTATGCCAAGGAATTAAATCCTGTGGGCTAATAAAACTGTTATACCATTATAATGACATACAGACAGGATTTGCAAATTCTCTGTAACTTTTTGATGGTTCATTGCAGAGGGCTGCAAATCAATCAGCATCTTTGTTTTTAGTGAGACACACTGTATAACAATTTTATAAAAATGAATTAGCCTAATTCTGCATTACAAGAATTCTGCATCACAAAGCAATGCATAACGAATGTAATATAATGCATCTTTACTCCAGAGTACTCCAGAATATAAAGCAACTATATGTAATTTTTTCATTTTCATTTTTTTTAGCATGAAACTATTTGGTCAAACTGGCTATTGCAGCACTATTTTTGGACTGCTGACCTGTCGCAAGAGCCTTATCTGCTCCATTTCCTCTCTGAGATGCTCCATCTTTCTCCTCATTGTGAAACTGGGGTCTGTCGAACCATACTCCTGACGACTACTGCGGGAAAATGCTGAAATATGGAGACATTAATTGATATTAACAACTTTAAATACATTAAATATCAATAAAACATTAGTGCAGGCTTGGATAACTATGGAATATACAATGTATGCATCATTTTTCATATACTCTTCTTGGTAGCATACACCACTAGAAGAGGTTCAGTCCTTGATTGAAAATGGTTTATTTATTTATTATTCTTGGATTGAATAAAGTTTTGTTAATATGTAAAGCTTATTCTTAGAAATATTTCATGCATTATTTGACCTAACACAAAGAAACAGATCAATTCCACAGGAACTACAGGGAACTGGTAGTTCAATTAAGGTGTTAAATTAAGGTGTTGGACTACTGATTGGAAGGCTGTGAATTCAAATCCCAGGGCCACCAAGCTACCTCTGCTAGGCCCTAGAGCAAGGCCATTAACCCTCAATTGCTCAGATGTATAAATGAGATGAGAAATATAAGTCACTCTAAATAATGGTGTCTGCTGAATGCTGCGTTATACACCAGTACTGCAGGGCATCTGATCTGTTTTACATACTTTCCTGCCTTTCCTGCTTTATGTTTTTATGCCCTTGTTAATAGCACAATGACTAACAGAAGAGTTTTGTTCTGCCATTAAGGTTAATAAACATGGAACTATGTCATGGGGACTAAAAAGGTAATGCATACTGACATCTGAATGATATAAAAACAGGAAAACATCACCTAAGATAGGAAGTTCCATTTTCTGTAACGTCTTCCTTAGAATTTCCAAAATATGATGACAAGGTGATAAAGAACAATACAGTAGCTAACCTCTGAACCATAGCTTCAATGGCATAATGCCAAAGATGCTATTCTCTTTGACACTCAACAGGAGAGCAGGACTGATGTTTTGGTCAACCATTTATAACTAAAAGTGAGTTCCACAGAACTTTCCAAACAGGTTTCAACATAAAGCATTCATCCTGCACTTTCAGATAAATCGCCCAAACTAGTCCAAGTTTTTTTTCTTCAGCAGCCATGACTTTAATTTCACGGAGGCAAATGTGGGTGTGCACTACTTTTATGGCTTCAGCTAAAACAACATGCAACAACTACAGCAGATGTCCGTGCTTACACTCCTGCAACACAAAGCAGGTATTGTGTTACTTATGATAAAAAGAATAAAAAGAATTAACTGTCATATTTTGCAAGGATAGTGGTGTACAGTGTTTCCATTTTGATAGGAATATTTTCTTTTAGATCAGGAAACTGTTTTAAATGGCTAAAATGCAGACTATAATAGCACCCTAAATATTAAGAAAAACCAAGAACCTCAACAAGGACTCACAAACACACTATATAGGGTCAGTGGCTATAAATTCTTCAGTCCACATGTCTAGGACATGTCCCTCAGACATGCCCCTCAGTCCTCAGGTCATTTTATAGCCACATCATTGAGATCATCTTAAGTAGTAGCTACATGATATTTTGGGAAAATACTGCTCAGCTAAAAAAATTTACAGACAATATTTGTCCAGCGCATTTTTCTATAAACGGTCTGCTTGACAGCAGTTTTTCATTCTATCCAAGCAGCAGCCACACCTGAATTTTACTTGTAGGTCAATATCAGTCATCTAAACAAGTGGAATCAGGTGTGGCTCCTCCTTGTTTGGACTAAAAATCTGCGCCACACCAGTGCTTTGTGTATAATCTTGGACAGCCCTGGCAACGCATCATTAGTGGTGAGCTTCTCTTCTTTCAGTACTCAGGAAGGCCTGGAATATTAAGGCAACCTAAAGCACTTTTGTTTCCTCTGGAAGATGACACTACAGCACTGGGACATGCACAGACAGGCTCCAATACTACTCCTACAGAAAATAAGGATACTTTCACAGTTGCCTTTAATTTTTCTAGCTGTAGAAAATTTTTTTTTAATTTCCCTTCACTGGAGGGAGGCCCAAATATTTTCCAGCATGTGCACAAAATAAGCTCTATGAAGACATGGTTAGGAGGGAAAGAACTTGAATGTATTGCCCAGTACCCTGACCTCAACCCCTGAACACCTTTAGGATGAATTGGAATGCACTCCAAGCCTAACACCAGTGGCTGATCTTACTAATGCTTTTGTGGACGAATGAGCACAAATCACCATGTCTAGTTAAAAGTCTTCCCAGAAGAGTAGAGGCTATTCTCAGTAACAGTACTGTGGGATATACACAAATAGAAAGACTATACCTGATCTCGGCTTCAAGCCAAAAACAGTCAATGTTGTGCTGAAGTCTGGGGAATGCATTCCCTCCTGCAACAAAAAGAATATTCCAATCATTCACATGACATTCTCTGCAAACTTTTTCAATACAGACACATATTTTATTTATATCAAAACAATTAACATGTCCTTTGGTGCTATGAGTCTGAATGTGGATTATTCACATAATCACGGAACAATACTTTCATATCTTTTATTAGCAATTTTATAAAAGTCATATTTGTTTCCTGTCTCTGTGCTGTCTGTTTGATTTAGGTGACTGAGTTGATTACTAATCATCTTTATCTTTATCTATCATGCGTATTAGCTCTTCTTTTGGACGCTGTATCTATGTGTTTTATACATTTGTGATTTATTGTTTAGGTTACAAAAAAGTGCAGCAAACAAATCAGGTGCAAACGTTGAAGGTATTTAAAGATATCCAAACAGTGGTTGACTTAAAATTTGTACAAACACACAATCATACACATAATCTCACCTCACAGTCATTCTCTGTGGAGTTTCTTCGTGCGCTTTGGCACTTGTACTGGAAAAAAAAAAGGAAGAACAAGAATTTTCTTTATTTTGAAGTTCATCCAAACACCTCACTGGACCTCAGCCAAAATATGAATACTACATCAGGGACTAAGATGAGTATATTTTGTGTATGGGAAGAAGAAAAAAGATGGTGTTGATAAACCAAAGTTTGATGAATCAGAACATATAGGTGCAGATACAGATGGAATGTCATTGTGTCTGCTATTGATAATGACACCAGCCCTGAATACCAACTTCCACATCAGCATGTCATCTACTGTTGCTGCCACTACTGCATAATCTAACAGCAAGGCATATCTGAAAATATGACAATATGCAATATGGAATAAAAACAGAAGGTTGCCCAAGGACAAGGACTGTCTGATTATGGTCAGACATAAAACAGCACTCTCTGGATACGAGAGAAGGCATTCTCTGCTCACTTTTCACTGAACATGTCATGCTGCCCTGTGAAACAGCAGGAGCAGCAGCTCGAGAAGATGTGCTAGTTGGCTGCACAGGTTCACTGCTGGCTGTGGGGTGGAGACTAAAAATCAAGAAATAAACAGGCTGGCATTACAGATGTCCCCTCAACTGAACTACCAGCAAATGAGAAAATGAGATGGAGTGCTTTGAAATATTTTCAAAAATTCTAATATCATATACTACTGTTAGCATCACAGCTGTGCTGTGGGTAGTCCTCCACCTAAATCATATCTAGTGTGCACCGGTCCTATGATGGTCTTTTTCCTTTGATGAACAAGGATAGTCAATAATGTAATGCCTAACACTTATACCTATTATATACACCGATCAGGCATAACATTATGACCACCTGCCTTGGTCCCCCTTTTGCTGCCAAAACAGCACTGACCCGTCGAGGCAAGGACTGCATTAGATCCCTGGAGGTATGCTGTGGCATCTGGCACCAACATGTTGGCAGCAGTTCCTTTAAGTCCTCTAAGTTGGGCGCCACAATAGATTGGACTTGTTTGTCCAGCATATCACACAGATTGAGATCAGGATTGAGATCAGGGAAATTCAGAGGGCAAGTCAACACCTCAAACTCAATGTTGTGCTCATCAAATCATTCCTGAACCATTTTTGCTTTGTGGCACGGCACATTATCCTGCTGAAAGAGGCCATAGCCATCAGGGAATATCGTTTCCATGATAGGGTGTACATGGTCAGCAACAATGCTTAGGTAGGTGGTATATGTCAGTAACATCGACATGGATGGCAGGACTCAAGGTTTCTGAATGCAAAACATTGCCCAAATCATGGCACTGCCTTCTTCCCATAGTGCATCCAGATGCCATGTGTTCCCCAACCGTTTTTTTTCCATTATTCTTTGCTTAGGTGACAGGAACAGTAAGTATGTTAAGAAGAAAAAAAAACTGGTTTTAGTTGCAATTCTCTTTATTTTACTTAAATGCAAAAATCAACTTGTACACATTCAAAGTGTACTGAAAATAGTGAGATGTAAAAATTAGCACTTGTATGACTTTACTACAGGAGACGGGTTTGGAGTACGGCGCTCTTTATTTCCCAATCCACTCTGTAATGACCAGTCACGGTGAGATAACTCTCTGTAATGACCAGTCACAGTGAGATAACTCTCTGTAATGACGTCACGGTGAGATAAAAATAGATGTGACGGTAGTGTGAACTGCGGGTCGAGCACTTTTATAAGGTGCCGAAAGCCCACATCACCGATCACCGAAAACGGCTGCAAATCTTTAGCAATGAACACCCCTACTGAATTTATTTTTTTTTGTTTCTCTCATAACCAGTTGTGTCTGAATGCTGGAAGGAATGAGCTAGGAACTGTTGCTTTTTGGATGCCTGTGTTACCTGCTCTGCCCTCCTGCTTCCACACAGTGATATCTCTGGGTGATGGAGCTGCAGATGTGTGGTCATGTTGGAAGTATTTCCATGTGAGTATCTAACTCATGTGTAACAGTGCTTGCACACAGTCATTTTTTGTTTACCGTTTTTGTTTCATCGGCATTACAACAAATCCAAAATGTCCCCACACCACAGATCTGAAAGATTTCTCATATTCTCATATTTTCACATATCCTCATATTTTTGCCAACTTCGCTTCACCGCTCGCCATGGTTAGAGTCTGAAATCTGACACCAGCATCGCAAGCATGTTTAAGCGCCCCTGACTTTAGCACTTACAGATTGGATATTTACTCGTTTATCTGTCTCAGCGCATAGACATACAGTACAGGCAAACACAAACAGGCAGTGCAGGGAGTAAGAAAACGCATGGAAATGATTTAAACGAAAACTGAAAAAAACGTGATTAACATACACTTATTGAACCGTGGAGGTCGTACCGAATGGATCAATATTATATTGAGTATTGTGGCATCCCTCCTGGCCATCCACATGATGTAAAGGAAACATGATTCGTCAGACCAGGCCACCTTCTTCTAATGCTCCGTGGTCCAGTTCTGATGCTCATGTGCCCATTGTTGGCACTTTTGGTGGTGTACAGTGTCAGCATGGGCACCATGACTGGTCTGCGGCTATGCAGCCCCATACTCAATAAACTGCGATGCACTGTGTATTCTGACACCTTTCTATCAGAACCAGCATTAACTTCTGCAGCAATTTGAGCAACAGTAGCTCATCTGTTGGATCGGACAACATGGGCCAGGCCCCACATACATCAATGAGCCTTGGCTGCCTATGACACTGTCGCCGGTTGACCATTGTCCCTTCCTTGGACCACTTTTGATAGATACTGACCACTGCAGACCGGGAACACCCCACAAGATCTGCGGTTTTGAAGATGCTCTGATCCATTCGTTTAGCCATCACAATTTGGCCCTTCATCAAACTCGCTCAAATCCTTACGCTTGCTCATTTTTCCTATTTCTAACACATCAGTTTTGAGGACAAAATGTTCACATGCTGCGTAATATATTCCACCCACCCAGGTGCTATGATGTGGAGATAATCAGTGTTATTCACTTCACCTGTCAGTGGTCATAATGTTATGCCTGATCAGGGTGTGTGAGTGTGTATATATATATATATATATATATATATATATATATATATATAGGTTCAGCTAATAAATTAAAATAGTAAATAGCCATAAGTCTATAAGAGATCTCAGCATATTACAGATAAAACGTGTAACTACATGGCCCTGTAATCTCATGTTCTATCTGCTTTTTCTTTCATTTCTGTGCACATGGTGGAAAGTGCAACTTGGATACAATTCTAATGCAGGTGCCATACAGATGATGAGAAAGGATAAAGTACTTTTTTCCCACCATTAAATGACAAATTCCTCATTGTTGCTCAAGAGGAAGTATTGTTCTTCCTGCACTCTTTAAATGGGTTAGGTTCCCTACACCAGTTTACCAGTTCATTAGTTATCAGATTACATATATAACATATAGTCCAAGTTAAGACCTGAATTGGGTCTAGTATGGAGGAAGGGAGGATGGGACACCTTAATGGGAAATGGCTAATTAAGCTCCCCATGGCTAATTAAGCTCCCCAGACTACTTTTCTGTCTTTTCTTTTCTGCTACTAAGATATGAATCTTGACTATGATAACAGCCCAAATCGTGTCAGCTACAGATTCTGTGTGTGTTATGTTTTCTGTCAGAGTTGTTTGCAACTCTAAAACTGTGGGATTATTTGTAACAGCATGTCACTGCTCCACTGAAAAATGGGCTTGAGGCCAGATGATTTTGCAGGTAGGTCAAAATGTCTCATTGTTCCATCAAGATTTAGTTTAGGGGAATTGCTAAACTGTTTACTCATTATTCAGTCATCACACACACAGTTACACACATTTCATTTCATAGCCAATTTTCACACACTGCTAAGTAAATAATGTTAGAATCAATCACTCAAAGATTATTCTGTCAGTGTGTGCAAACAGTGTGTGTATGTGTGTGTGTGTGTGTGTGTGTGCGTATGTGTATGTGTATATATAACGGCATTAAATTCCTCCACCCTCAACCACCCAGTTTCCTTTTAGTCTTCCCATTGTATCCACCCTCTCTCAGATTGTGAAACCTGTCTTGGCTCAAACACTGAGACGCAGGTTAAAAGGGAACATGCATACAGCAGATTGCTACTCCTCCACTGATGACAGCACAGCACTATTAAAAAGGTTTAGACCAAACATACAGATTTTATCAAGAGAGATCAAACTGATTTGAAAACACATGTCTGCACTCAGTTCTGCACTCATGACATTTGTCATGTTCAGGGTTTTTTTTTTTTAAAGGCAATGAAATATTGCATTATGTGTATTTTCATATCAGTTTTCAGCAGCAACAGTGACTGAATGAGAGCAGAGGCTATCACCACTCTTTGCACAGTAGTGGTCATAAGGAAACTATAAAATTAACCGTGTTTCCCACAGCAAGCTGGAAGCATTGTTAATCAACTGATGAAGGAATGTGGAAAATGAAAAGTTCAAGTGTTTAGCTCCATCACTTGGTCATTAACAGGTAGATTGGTTGAGCTGCTTTTCACTTGCAGTGGAGCTTTTTTTTCTTTTATAAAACTTACTAATAAATTTTTGGAATAATATTTGTGAAAAAGTGTCATAATATGTTTTTTTTCTTTTTCCGTTTAAAACAGACACTGGTCTTGCTATTGAATTTAGACTTCTGGACCATAATATAAATCTATCTCTCAGTTCTGGCCATTGTGTGTTCCTGTGAATGTGTACCTTGAGGTAGTCCTTCCTCAGGTATTTGTTTCGTCTCCGTTCTTCATTCTGGTTTAAAATTGGAGGAAGCTCTGGCCATTTGGGCTGACTTTCGCCATTCTCCGACTTCAGACTCCCATCGAACGAGCAGGATAAAGAAGGCTTAGAGTAAAAAAGACATGATGGTTCAGCCTTGCACTCCAAACAGGCTTATTCTGCTTTTTTTTTAAAAAAAATAATCTGCTGGTGGACAAGTTCTCTTGTTTGGGCATATGCTCATGGTAACAGGTTGCAGTTTAAAGTGATGACCATTATGACATGATGATAAACAACAGGGCTCTTGGTTAATAGCAGTAATAAAATAATAATGGCTATAATGATGATGATATTGATGATGATGGTAATGAGACCTCAGAGAATGTGGCATCTTCATCTGTGAGGCCGCCGTCCTTCAGAAAAGACATGTACATGCAAAAGGAGAAAATAATCAAACAGGAGAATGTGAGAGAGGTTTATGAAGAAATATGACAGCAGGAAAGGGCAGAAAAGTTAAAGGGAGAGTTAAAGAGCAGCTGAACAATACGCAGAAAACTGACATCAAGCTGTTTCAGGGAGCATGGAAATATGATAGATATGTGAGATCTGCAAATCAAGGCATGTAAGCTGAGCAAAGTGTCCAGCCAAACTTTACCAGAGCATGACAAAATTCTCTTCCCTGAAGCTACAACATGCCCATTAACAAACTGCAACAACTGCCCTTATATGCCGTCTAAGCCAGTGTAATGGCAGTGGGAAATATTTTGGAACCTAGAAGTCCATAGCTGCTGATATAACTGGTCAGGTTTGGTAAACTTACATTTTACAACACACTTATTTTACTTTTATTTTTATTTAGCTGAATTTGCTGTAAGCTCTGCCTTTTTGATTGTGGTTCCTAGCCTTGTTTCCATTGCGTATAAGTTCTCACACACATCTCATTACAGACGTACTAAACTTACCTTCTAGACAAAAATGACTACTTATACTTGTAATGTACAGTATGTCCTTTGAGATAATATTTCACCCTGATAAACATGAAAGCTGTTGGTTTTATCAAAAATGTGTTAATGTTGTTTGTCTTTTAAATATTTTTCTTATAGTAACTAATTTCTATGAAATCTGCTGTTGTTTTATTATTATTATTATTTAAAGAAATTGGCATTAAATTCAAATACATTTTGAGTGCACAGTGGAAAAGTTGGTGGACCCATAGATTGGATTGGTGTATGTGTGTTTGTGTGTGTGTGTGTGTGTGTGTGTGTGTATGTTTTACCTGTCCACACATTGCTGAAGATGTACTGCTTCCCTCATCCAGTGATGCACTGCAGGAAAAATACAAGAAGCATCATCATGTCTAGGTGCAGGCCTAGGTTCAATCCAGGTGCAGATTAATGTATTTCTGTTCATTAGGGCTAGCAAAGGAACAATGCAATCTACAAATCCATTTATCAGATTCACATCCAACAAGGAACAAGGAAGATCTAAACAGATTATACTTTTGCGTGTATTTTCTTATCAGAATCATCAGATTTCTAAGAATTGGGCTGTTCCTAGGCCAGTCACACAGCTGGCTCTGCTGCTGGGAACCCCACTGAGCTGCTAGAAATGAGCATCCATGCATGTCAAGGTCTGGGTTTATGCCTGTTTATATACTTGTATAAACTAAATGTTCAAGTATTTAGGTATACCCACATAGTAGCTACCCGCACTAGATATTTTATCAGGTAAACATACCATACCAAGGTATCTGTTATGCACAATTTGTTACCCTATTAAATTCTCTTCTATTAAATAGATAATGGAATAATGACATAAATCTATAGTGGACAGCAAACATAAATTTTGTCATCCTAGCACAGCTTATTTTCTTGTTCTTTCAGCAGAGACAATCAAGACATAACCATGAGAGCTTACAGACTAATGCTTTGCCTTGATCAAGTTTATGCCAAAGCTATACATTTCACTTGTTCTTTTTTAAAGAGCAGCACAATAATGCTACCTGCTGAAGTAGTTAGGTGTGTGTGTGTACCTCCTAACAGTTTGTGATGGAGATCTCTGTTTGCTGCTTCCTCCTGAATGACTGAGAAATCTGTTGGGGAAAAAAACACCCAACTTTCACATAGCCATGATCATATCACACACACACAGAGCAAAGGCTCCACAATAATACTGTTCAATACCTAAATCTAAATTCCACAATAACACTGTGTGAGTTCAATACCTAAATCAAATTCAAATGTGGTGTTGTCCTGGTATAGTTGTATCAGCCAACTGTGTGTATAAATAGCAGGTGTGTGTGTGTGTTTTTTTATGTGCACCTATTTCTTAATGTGCAACTATGCAGCCACAGACCCCACCCATCCTATATATTCTATGCGGGTGTGTGTGAACATGCTTTTACAAGCTTTTACAAACAGGCTTGCTCACACACATGGACTGGCACAAACACATGCATGCAGATCCATTTTTTATCAGATATTATTAGCTATCATAACACAGAAGAATTAGTATTAAGACTGTATATACTTAAAATATGATATTTCTGATGGAAAGAAACATTTCTTCCAGACCTGAAGGCAGCATTATAACCATTTCACCACTATAAATGTGCCTGACACACTTCCTCCGGCGGAAATCAGATTTATGAAATCTGAAATAGTGACTGTAGATTAATTTAAAATGGCAGGTATAAACAGCTTTGTGTTATGGCGTCCCACTCCTGACCTGATCCCTCGAGATGAGGGCCTGAACGACAAGCTCTTGTTGAGTACTTCCATTCCTCTGGGACTCGGCAGTCACACTGATGTGCACAATAAAGGTTTTTTCTCATAACATTTATACCATGCAGTCTTGAGTCACTTGAGCTACATGCAAAACTGCAAATAACTGTACACCACTGATGGGAGTACAGTTTATGCACACTTATTGTGTATTGTGTTTTTGGAACCCAGCCTTAAATTCTACCTGAAAGTGTTCATGTGCAGCCATGCGATTAATGTATGCAGTGGAGGAAGCTCAAAGGAAAACCCATGTTACAAAATGTTCTTCCACAAGAAGCCAATTTCATAAAATTCCAAACATTACACACTGTTTTTAATAAGCATAACTGCTTCTGGTTCCTGCTCCAAAAGGTGTTTCATAACTGACCTAAATTTAAACTCATGCTGGTTGTTAAACAGGACTGATCACCTGTGTGTTGAAGCTGCAATTGTGTGTGTCTGTATGGGTTCATGCAATAACATAAGAGGTACATTCATGCTTTTGGGTGGATACAGCAACAAACACAGATACACTAGGGCTAATAATGATAACATTATCCCACCCTCACATCCAAAAACGTGATCATGCACACAGGTACACTCATGCAGGTGTGTACACGCACAATTCCACACACACTGGTCACCACCTCCAAACACAAACAGATGTACATGCATTTACTCTCTCTCTTTCTCTCTACCTGTGTGTTCTCCCTGCAGCCCTCCTTCGGTGGATGAGGCTTTCTGCTCTACAAATTAAGGAGCGCCTCCTGAGGTTATATGACATGTATGATCAGTGATAATGTTCCAGCATTGGGGTGCAAGGGCAGGAAAAAACAAAGACGTGGAAGAAAAGATAAAAGGATAGAAAAGAGGAAAGCATGTAACATTTGTTAGTAAGTGAATGTAAGAGAATAGTGAAAAGTTCTCACATGAAAAGTTTTTATTTTTTGCCAACAAAAAAGTTGTTATTATGTAACCAATAACTGATATCAGGGGCTGGAGCTATCAGTTTATCCAGCTACTGTCAAAAAGGTTTTGGGGATATAGGAGGATGCTGGAGAGCATGTAAAACTCCACACAGACACTAAGCTGAGCTCAGGATTGAATCAGGAGCAAATGTCTAGAAGCTCACAGTAAACCTCACAAATGTGATCATTATTTTGATATTACGCATTAATCAGTAAGCTCACACACGATATTACACCATATTTCTTAAACTGGGGAAAACATAAAAGGGAATGTCACAAATATAGGGGCCTTCATAATCCAGCAGTGGCCTACTGCCGTTGGGAAAAAAGGGTTTGTTCAGTGAGAAAAAAATGAACTTAAAAAGTGAAATTACATGTGATGGTAGGAAAGTAGGAAAAAGGTAAAACGATGAACATTCTAAATAGGATGCATGGAACCCCGTGTGTGCGTCTACATGTGTTTCACCTGTTCTGTTGCTCCTGCTGCAGCAGTTGCACTGCAATTTTCCTAAGATCCAAAACCTCCTTTAGCTCATCATCATCTTCTTCTTCGGCAAGCTGCTCTTTCTCTGAGCTGAGATAAAGAGAGAGAGGGACATAAATATAATAAGAGAGACAAAAAAGAACGCCATGATGACATCTATTAATACAACCATTTTATTACCATTGTGTATAATATATACAGTGGCTTAATGTACTGAGCCTCCACAAAATGGAACCGAATATCACACAATACAAATATTATTTGTACACAATATACATAAGTTTTACACAGACATTATTATTATTTTTTTTCATCTCGGCGAGGTTTTAGAAGTTGATTTAAGAAAGAAATTGTGCTGGTTATATGGAAGTTGAAATGTAAACTCATTGGTGGATGTTTATCAACAATCCACGGCGCTCCTCCCTTTTCTTAGGAAGTTCGCCATTTTATTGGAACCATGTATGACATGTGCGTGATGCACTCAACCGTATCATGTTACTTTTGTGGCACACACAAGTGATCGAAAATGATGCTTGGTGAGGTAATTTGCCTGTGGTAAATATTTTTGGTTGCAGGACTCCATGGAACATGAGTAATTTGGGGAAAGTCATGGGTGGTACCTCTATTTCCTGGTGGCCCTCACTTCTTTGGAATACATCATTACTGACTTGAGTTTACCTGTGATCCAGTTGGAACAGATGCATCGATGGAACACCCTTGAATCGCTATAAAAATGGTGGTAATCTACAAAAGGATCCCGCAGGGTCCCTTGTTTATCTTTTTTTTTTTTTTTTTTTACATGTACTTTCTTGTTTCTTACTCAAGAAGTCATTATTTAAAACTATGAAATGTTCTTGAAATTACTATTTATTCTTATATCTTCATTTCCAGTCTTATATGTGTTCCGATGGTCCTTTTTAATGCGAGCTTCAGTAAGATGCATGAAAAAAAAAAAAAAAACAACTGACTTGCACAACACAGAACTGCATGCGTTGCTGGGATTGTGGGGAGAAATCTGAATGAATGAAATGTTTGAGTTGAAATAGTTTTCCAGACTGTGAGTAGAAACACAACAAGGCTGTAGTACATGTGTTTTCCTGTTCAGTATGATGAAATACAACCTCTGTAGTACCATTTAGCTACTTGTTAATAACCAGACATATTGCAAAATGCAAACCTCTCATCGTCAGTAACAATCAGAAAGCCAGAATGGTATTTACAAAGAAGCACAGAGATTAGCGTCAAAGGTTCTGGAACTAAGATTAACATCTACCAGTGGTGGAAAGTCCGAAGTGTAAAGGAGGAAAAAATCTGTTCATGAATCACTGCTCAAACTAGCTCATCTGTGAACATGGTGGTGATACTGTGGCAGCTTGGTCTTGCATAGCTCCTTCTGGAACAAGCCGACTAACATCCATCTTTTGAACTCAAATCCAAATATCTTTAGTTAACATATGTATAACACAAGTTATTTGATCTTGCCTTTCAAATACTCTCAGAGGAGTCTGTAAAATGGAATGATGTTGCTGATTTAGATTAATGATCAGTTATTTATATGATGTCTTAATAGCTTTTTAGCTCAAAGCGATCTTTAGTTTCTTGCACATTTACCTGAGCCTTTGTATAGTGGCTTTTCCTACTGGGATCAAATACATGTCATTTAAATAAATTAAATAAATTAAACTGTGGGTGCGTGAGCACTACTGAAGTGGCTAGGACAATAAAACTGTCATACATATACAATTACAAATCCAATGGATTGCTAATATAAAGCATTATTTAACTAATATACCAGATACAGCAAAACAAAAAGTATTAACACCTGACCAGTGAAACTGAAAATGACACCTATGAAATCTTGACCAAAAATGAGGCCAATTAAGACATGAAAGAAGTAAGAGGTGAATGTAGCCAACAAGAACCTGTCTGGTGCAAAAAGACATGAATAGTTTCATAAACTAAAAAAATATATACATGATTTTAGATGCAAATCAAATACAAATCAAATTGGATCAAATATGGAACAACCAGACATTTGTCTTGAGGTGTACTTTTGAAATGGAGGTTGCATGAGGCTAATCTGGTCATAAGCTTTCTTGACATGTTAGTTGTTAGCCTTTTCATGCCAGTGCACACATGTTATACCTGCCGTTTGAATTGAGGGAATTAATAAATTAACAGAAAATTAACTCCATACCAAAATCTGCCACTTTGTGTTTCTTTATCACTTCCTGTCAAGTTTGTCTTTTTGTTTTACCCACAGACAGTGTGCATGTGTGTGTGTGTGTGTGTGTGTGTGTGTGTGTGTGCGTGTGTATGCTGCCTGAGGTGACATACTTCTTGTAAGTGTTCCAGGTAAATGAAGGAGCAACATTTCTTAGGAAGGATGCGTCATCCTGTCTGATTTCCCATGTCTGTGCATGTCTCTCTCTCTCTCTCTCACACACACACACACTCACACATACACGCAGGGAAGCGTTCAAATTCTTATGCAAACATTTTATATCATACACACTTTCTTGCACACAACCTTTTTATATTTTCTTGACTTTTAAAAGAAGGGCTAAAAGTGAGTTTAGAAGTTCTACTGTGATCTGCGCTGCGAGTGCTGTGACTGAAGGTTTTACATTCCACCAAATCACGAGCCACCGGAAGGCCAAGATGAACTGATTAAAAAGGTACAATCAGATATGTCTCCATAATGCAACCACACTGGCCTATTGTGAATAAAATGTTAATGTTTTCTGCAGGAGGCTTGAAAGTCCCTTTAAAACTCTCAGGAATTGGTTTCCAGAAATGAGAGTAAAGCTAAGTACTTCATTATCTTGGTCATAAGAATGTTCTTTAACTAACACGAGTTTCCCAAACCCTTTGATAACTTGCGTAGTGTGTAAACACTTTAGTAATTCCATTTGTAAAGCCTCAGCTCAGGTGACTGCCTGCCTGTTTGTGGTTTTGCACTATATGAAATAAACTAAACTGCATTTAAATCCAATTCATATGGAACAAACCAGTTAGGTGTAAAAGATAAGTTTTCCTCAATGGAAACCACAAAGCACTAAATGTTCAAATTGATATTTTCCTATAATTATTATAGTCGGTTATCTTGACTGACAAGTTGCTTGCATCGAATGGCTTTGATCCAAAACTCAGAAACAAGCGGGTCTACAAATAATGTCAAAAATACTGATGTATTTTGTCAGTTGAAAGGGTAGGAAAGTTCAGGAATATAAAGCTCTGGCTGAAAAATCAGAATTAGCCAGAATATTACTGTGCACGTTTAAATAAAGTGCATGGCAAAACTATGTACTTAAATCTGTTTAACTGTTAAAGAAAAGAAAAAAATGAATTTGTTTTAAGTAATGAGAATGAAATGTAAAAGCGGTATTTGTGCACACTTTATTGTGTTTCCTCCCTCCCCGTCTCACATACTAGGAAAAAAAAAAAGAGGTCTTTGTGGCCCAACAGCCAAACGTTCCCTGCTCCATTCTGTTGAAGTTCGGGTTAATTAAAATCAGAAAGAAACATGTCTGTGTTTACAAGTTGAGACTTCATAATAAGAGATACAACATGTGATTTAAATGGCTATTATGTTCATTAGTTCATGATGGGGCAGGTTTGTGCAAAATTAGTTATGACACCACACTCCACATCTGACAGCCAAATATAGTTCATGACAATATAAGTGTTATTTTATGTAAACACACATTAAATACAGTTGGCACACTACAACAGTACAGAAGTGTGGTAATTTGATACACAGCTACAGCTTTAAAGTGCATCTTCAAACATGCTTTAGTAATACTGTAAGTTTAGTGTGTGTGTGTGTGTGTGTGTGTGTTTGCAGACAGACCGAAACAGAGAGAAGAACATCAGTGAAACGGAAAGAAATAGAGATGGAAGGTTTGACAGATGCAAAATAGGTGAAAGTGATTAGATAAACATCAAGAGAATGAGAAAAAGGTACATACAGAAATAATGAGAGGCAAGTGGTACCTGACCTGCACTGTACCTGTTATCATGATAACAACAGCAGCTGAGATTTCCATTACAATTTATGTATATATATATGTGTGTGTGTGTGTGTGTGTGTGTCTTACCCAGACTCTTCCTTCCAGTTCTCCTTGTCTTTGCTTTGGTGTGTTTTAAGAACCCTCTCCAGCTCCTACAGTAAGAAAGAGAGTAATAGAGATTAAGTTAATATAATATGTTCATCTTGGAGAACATGGTTTCGTTTTTCCATTTAGCCATTAAAGCAAATGTGGATTAAAATGTGAATTAGATGAACAGAATGAGAACAAGCATCCAGTGTGAATAAGGGAGTGTGTGTGTGTTTATTAGACCTTTATACAGGTGATATAGGGTGTGTTCTGCTGCATGTCGGCCTCACAGAGAGCAATATCATCATCTGGGTTTGGGTCAAAGTCATACAGGTCCTGATCTGGTTTCACACATGCACACAATGTACATGCAATTTTGTCACATAATGATACAACACTCAGTCTCATAACATAGATCCGCTACACAGTGAAGTCTAGTTCATGTTTATAAATGACAGTAAGTTCTACTGTGTTCCAAACCACAACAGCACATCTGTGTTACATCCCTTAACAATTGTATGTGGATCAAGGGTGAAAATTTACACGACAGATTTTAGAGGAGATTAACTTGTATAACTTGTTAGACACAATAGTCTTGTAACTCTGATGGAAATCTACAGCAAACATCACACCTTTGTGTACATACTGTCATTTATGATGAATAACCAATATTATGTTTCCTATTATGTGTCATTTAACCAATAACAAGGTTCATATTTCTGTAGGTATGGTTCATGTAAACATGTTAAACATATACCTCGATTTGAGTCCAGTTTGCAGAGGAGAGAGTGGGCTTCAGCCCGCGCAGTCTCCGACACCTGAGAGTGCAGACTGATAGTGTCATCATCCGAGGGCTGATAAAGAGAAAGATGGGGGGTAAGTTGCTTAGTGTTCCTGCGTATACCAGGGCAATTCTTTTTTTTTTTTGTTTGTTTGAATACCTCTGTAGTAGATAGTCTCTTATCACCGTTGTCACTGCCAATACCTGAATCAGGTCCGTGGTTCTTGCTAGGGTAAAAATCCTCTATGCTGCACACACACACACACACACACACACACACTGAATTGTCACCTTGGATTAAACCTGACATATTCATTTACATGTTCGTTCTGAGCTCATTATAAGGAACTGTTTTATATTTGCGATATTACATTATAATGATATTAAATGATAATAGTTTATGATTTTATATTTGTAAAGTAATGTCAAAATATTTTGACAGGGAAACCCTCTGTTGTCATAAATAAATAACTATAGATCTGTCTTCGTTTATAGCTTGTATTAATATAATATATAGTAGAAGGTTTATGTACTTTGAGTTTCAACTCAAAATGAATGTTTAGCCATTATTAAATTATTAAATTAAAGCAGTTATTATAGTGGATAGAGTGTTTTGTTTGTATTATTTTAATACAGAACACTTCACCTTTACAAATACTGTGGTGTACTGGTGTCATTAGGATTAGGCAATGACATCTTGCATGACACATACAAAAGAGGGCACTTTTGGGTCAGAGTCATAAAGTGAACACGTGCGCATACCTGTCTGTTAGCTGCTGTGCTAAACACCGTTTGCCTGGCAAGGGTAGATCCAGTGAATCAGGCTTTTTCTCTAGCCGACATGCCTGCATGTTCAAGTACTTAAAGATATGTATCTTTCCCTTCAGACATATCTGAAAGCAAAGCAGAACAGAGCCAAGTGTTAGTGAGGAGTACTTTTTAATCTGCCATGACCATCCAAAGTCTGTCCCCTGTACAGGCAATGTTTGTCTCTCGTCGATTCCTTGGCGGAAACTCTAATCTCACTTCATAATCTCTGTTGGATTGTATTGACGCACCTTGACGTTCCTCTGTATTCTGTATTGACGTAATGTTTGCTTATCATGCCCTAGTATGGTTTTAATACTTTTTTTTGTTGTGAGCTTGGGTTTCTGTCTGTGTTTGAGATTCCTCTGGATTCTCACGTCTCCTATTGTCCAAACCATGCAGATATGTTCAGTGGTTACATTAAATGATTGAATGAAACCCATCCAGGGGGACTGGCTCGAGATCCAGTGCCACCCACACCAGGATAAAGTGTTTAGTGAAGACAGGTAAATGGACTTCATTTTCTTATTCCTTTATGCTTTACTGCACTTTGAGGCCATCTGCTGGTCAAATGCAAAATGTATTTATAAAAACCCATACCAAAAAAAAAATGGAACTGATGCACATGGTGTCATTAAAGGTTATGTTGTAATATCTGAATTGTAGCGATACCATGTTATCTTATGATTATATTTTAATCATTTATTATTCCACAGCAATGTGACTGATAAAAAGTGTTCATTTATGAACACACAGTGGTGCTGGCTGTAATTCAAATCACAGGTTTAAATTAATGCACTTGATCTAATGTTATTGTTTCTATAGTAACGGCTCATTCACGACTTGCATGGGATATTCTCCATAATTTATGCCTAATAAAAATAATCTAAATATGTAAAAAAACAACAACATATAGTTGATATAATGACACTCGTAAGGAGAAGTTTATTCAACATTTATGGAAGGAGTCTCAAGTGTCACTGCGTTGTAAGAGTCAGTAATTTTTCTGACATAGGAAGTCTTCAGGAAAGAGTACTTTCTGGTTATGTAGCTTGTTGGGTGTGTATTACAAAACATTAAACAGCAATAAACGGATAAAAAGTATGGTCTTTACTAAATTGTGGGGCATTCATCGCTATGGTATACAAGAAACAAAACTTCAAGACAATGCTACTGTAATTAGTAACTTCTAATTGCGTTAAATACATATTTTATTGTGTATTTAATGTCTATGTATGTACATGTTCTGTATCCGCTGCAGACAAATTTGGGGTAAGTACGCTTTAAGTATTTCCAAAGAAAATGTATACTTTATTGATTTAAAGTGTATACTATATAAAAGTTTAAAAAATCAATAGTTTTGAGTTTGCTCTAAAGTATCCTTTTAGTATAGTACTTTGAATATGGTACTCTAGAGCTATATTTACTACTGCACTGGAAAAGAAAATCTTTAGTGAGAGAAAAATGAATCTAGCCAGTTCTCCAGTCTGGGCAGGTGGATGGGTTTCCTCTGACACATGAGAGGCTTGAAAAGCTGCTTATATAACTTCATAAGACACCTGATCAGTCTGATGGAACGTGAGGAAGGCTGTCCTTGGTATTGACAAGATTCAAAGTGATCCAAGGGAAAGTGGCAGTATATCACGCTGCATTATGAAAGATTCTTCACTCGAAATCTTACTGATAACCTTGAACCTTTTGGGAAAGCTTGCCTGACTTTGTGAAGCCAAACAATAAGACTATCAGGTAACACCATCGCACAGGGGTAGAAGCATCTCTGCAAAGCACCACAGCGCTGAAGGATCACTCATTGGATTGTGCGCTGAATACAGGATTTGTTCTAGCATTTAGGAAGTGCTTTTGGTGTCAAACTACAGTCTCATCATTTCATCAGCCAGTGAGAAACACAGACATGCATAGAGAAATCATCAGGCAAATAAACACACACCTGCGCAGGAGGGGACTGCATGGGGTTGTTATCCAGGATGATGTGCTGGATCTGACACAGTTTACGGTAAGATGTGGGGATTTCTGTGATCTTATTACAGGAGAAATCCAACCTGATCAATGGCAGATCAGACAGCTCTGTGTGTGTGTGTATGAGAGAGAGAGAGAGAGAGAGAGAGAGAGAACAAATATAATTCATGAATAATTTCATAGTGAGTATAATAATGTACAATTCATGAATACTTTCGTATACAGTTGCTGGAGTGTTGGAAAATATCACTTAGTGCTATGTGGATATGTGTGTAGTATTAGAATTATCAGTCTCTCTCTCTCTCTCTCTGAGATTATACAGTGTGACAATATAATCAATCAATAGTAGAATGTGTACCATCAGGAAGGACTTGTATGCAGTTTCTTCTGATGTTCAGTTCTCGTAAGGCATGGAGATTCCCCATCTGAGTAGGAAGCACCTGAATTTCATTACAGCTTATGTCCTGCACACACACACACACACACACAAACAGTCAAGTAAAGCCATCTCCAAGAGGCATGTTTTGGGTCCAAGTACAAATTCAGGAACTGCTCAGAGCAGTTCTGCCTCTAAGACCATAAACAGGAAGGACTATGTCATTGAGTCCATACATGGATGTGTTTAAGTAAGACAAAGTTAGTCATACACACACATTATCATGTGTTAAACTAACAAGTTTTCTGAGGGTATTTTTAAGTCATATTCATGAACGTTTTTAACTGTCATTGGTAAAGCTGACCAACTGGCTACATGAAGTACCCTCTTTACAACAAGCTAACTATCCCAGGATATTTGTGTCCCTATCAAGCACATTTATTATATCAAAGATGGGAATGGTTTACCAGCCAGAATATCTCTCTCACTCATACACACAAACACACACCAGTTCCATGAGGTCTTTGGCTTTGCCGATATCGTCCGGAATGGACAGCAGTTTGTTGTTGCTGACCACCAGGACTCGGAGTGGCAGACTGAACAGGAACTTGGGCAGCACGGATAGTTGATTCCGACTGGAAAACATCACAGCAGACACATTTCATCAGTTATTTACATCAGGAGCACAAATTAAACTCCAGGCAGATGGCACCCAACACAACATCTTCACAAAATATATTCCCAGTGTAACATTTTGCAAAGTTTAAATGCATTTAAGGAAATTCAGGAGAATGGGTATCAGTCTATCAGTACTGCTTTTAAGGTTCTGAAGAGAAAGTGGAAGACATGACAGCCAAAACATGCTAGCACTAGTTTGTTCAAAATATGTCAAAACATAACCACTACAAAAATGTTGTTTTTACTGCCAGTTGTGTACTCATTTAACATTTTAATATACTATCACGTCTCTAATGTAACCACAGCTATCATAGCCAAACTTTGCTTATTTAGCTAAGGAATAAATTATTCATGTGATGCAACTCAAAGCCAAGTTTCACTCCAAGGATTATTTTCCAAAAAGAGTGTTTTTGCCACCACTAAAAAAAAAAAATGTATTAAACAATGACAACAAAACAGGTTCTTACCAGTCTCTCTTGTTTCTTTATAATATATCTAAAATATCCAGCTGCGCTATGTTAACATCACTTCCTACCTGACATTGAGGTATGTAAGCATCTGTAAGTTAACAATGGCTTCGGGAATCATCTTTATGCAGTTGTGGTAGAGGTTGAGCGACTCCAGCGGGGCAAACATACACACTTCAGGAGGGATCTCTCCAAAACGGTTCTTGGATAAATCTGAATGGAAACACATTGGAATACAGCATGTTAGATTGGTCTGTCATCAGTCAGTAGCACTTCATCAACATCCTGAGGAATTTTTCATGGTCCCAGCTGCCAGGGGGAGAGTCATAAACAAACAGGAAATGGACTGTGACTGGGGTTGCCAGATTTATGTGTTTAAAACAATGAAGTGTTCCTCTAAACATGGTATTAAAATCCAAAATCAGCACTTATTACAATAATCCAATTCCAATACAAGTCCAATAATCTCAATATTATTTAATAAGAGTGAAATAAGAAATAAATAAGAAATAAGAGTGCTCATTTTAATAATTGATCACATACCGGGGCAATATCACAAAATATTCATTTACAATTTTATGAATAAAGAAATTCATGAAACACAATACTTTTACATGTTTTCATTCTCTTTCTTTTCAAGTGTTTTAAGTTGAAATGAAATAAATAATCATAAATCTCTGTTTTCCTGTTTTTTGTTTTTATTTCCACCCTTTGTCAGAAAAGTCCTAACGAGACAAAATAAACCACTGACTGTTTAACTATGTATAGCTATGTATATGTACGCTATTTATGTGAAACAATATTTGTATCATACTTGAAGCATATATTTATTTATTTTAGCATACTAAATACCACAGGATCGATGTTAGGCCCTCTATAGTTGTGTGTTTATCTCTGCATGTGTGCAGGCTTCATTTGCTGAACTACCGCTTTTTTTTGATTGATTCCCTTCTCAGACTAATCAATCATTTTTATGTAAGTTGCGGCTCTTCATCCTTCCTCGTTTCAGGGAGGACAAACCTCCAGAGACTAGCGATGAAAGTGCGAATGTGTGTCATGTTACAAATGCACATGCTCTCCCACACATATACACCAATTAATGCTAGGCAGGCATCGACTATTTAGCTTCCCACGAATCCGAGAACTTGCAGATTATGGTACACAGCTAAGTGCACATCTGTGGCTTTCGGCAGTGACATCATCGGCTAGTATAAAGTGAGAAGACATCTAATCGATCCTTTCTGTTAAAAGACAGGCAGCTTAAAGATGACTGTGTAAGGATCTAGGAGATTATCTGAATTGCACAGTCCATGTTCAAATACATCTTGTGAACAGATTCAAGGATGCTTATATCAAGGCTGAAAATGAATCCTACTGGCTGGCTTTGATTAAAAATCTGAACGTAAGTGATGCCTGTGTAAGAAAGCATGTTTTTGTCTTCATGTTTTCTTTTCTATCTGCTCATTTTTAGAACTAAATAATGTCTTCAGCTACACCATTATTGATGTTATGGCACCCATAGAGATCCTTGTCATATAACGCTCTAACAATTATCTCTAGACTGTAGAGACGATGTTGAATTGGGAAGCCCTCCCAGAAGAGTGGAGAGGAAACCAATTCTATGTTAATGCACATGGAATTGGAATCTATAAATGGTTGTGATGGTCAGGGGTCCACATACTTTTGACAATCGTTTTCTTCTTGTCTTTTTTCGTGGAAATCATCTTTAGGTTTTTTTGTTGTTTTTTTTCCCAAAAAATTGCCTCATGGTCCACATATCCGCATGAATTCAAAGTACAAAAAACCAAGTAAAATAAACTGGGTGCAACCAGATCTGTGGATGATCATAAAACATTATTGCTGACAGCATGTGAAAGTATGACAGCCTGAGTTATTTATTTCCATTTGTGTTGTCGGGAATGTTTCTGGAATTCTTTTGTTCAAGAGGAAGAGAAGCTGGTGGTGTTGTGCAATGAATGGAATTCTGTTAAATTCCAATGATGCATCCGAGGGAACATGTGACATTCTGTGAGTACTTCAGAAAAAATGACATTCCGTGAGTACAGAAATGTCATGCATCTTACGGTGTATTATGGCATTCAGAGTGGGGCTCCAGTGTTTTACTACACAAGATTTCATTACTTGAGTTTCAAAATCTACATTTAGATTTATAAAATGTAAGGCACCTGACCCGAGGCTATACCTCAGAACATAAATGTGTGTCAGCTAAAGGTTGGTGAAGATCGAACCAAGAAATAGTGTTAAAATGATGTGAAAGAAGAAATAAAACAATGATGGAGAAATAAAATAATGATGATGAAGAAACAAAACACCCACCACCACCAGAGGCAGACAAAGAGCTGTATCTCGGCATTTTGTAGCAACCAGCGCCATCTGTGGCTGATTTATTGCAGAGCTGCTTACAGCTCAGGTTTGAGTGCTCTCCGTGGGAGCAAGAGTAAGCTGGTACTGGTATTTTGAAAACTAGAGCTGTTTTCTAGCCCCGTTCTCTGTGCGTGGTTGGCCTTGCCTTGTCAACCTAGCCATCCTCTCATAACTTCTCTTGAGCTCCTTCTTCCGTTTTTGTCATTTGTTCTTGTTCTCACTCTTTGTTTTGTTTTCCTGAATGTCAGGCCTGAGAGTCCTTAAGCCCTTTCTTTTTGCTTTCAGACCTCCATGTGATTCACTGCTTATGTGCTCACTTTATTACCCAGGTGTTGTGAGTTTAACTCTGACTCTGGGTGATCTAACTTGCTTTACTCCAATACCAGTGCGGTTTGTTGACCTTAACTCATAAATTGTTTTCCTTTTTGGAGGTTTCAGTTCGTCCTCCTTGTCTGCTCTGCACTTTGGTCGTCTCTCTTAAATATCACGTTGTTGCCAAAAATCCACACACTGCAAAAATCTTCTGTCCTTCTTGGGTCTTGGTTTACCTCAGTGTCAAAGCACTGACCCTGGATACGCCTTCTTTAAATTTTTAATAAAAGCCATCATACAGAAAACTAATGAAAGTTTCACATGTTTTACAATCCATTTATGTACAGCCTCCACCATGCAAATGCCAGTATGCATTTACTACAGCAATAACATGTTAAATCATGTGCCTTAATAAAAACCTGTGATCAGCCTTGCAGCTGAAAATACTGTCTGAGCTGCACTCAGATCCATATAATCCTCCTTATTTATGATATGCCATCATTTATATATTTAATGTATAAAAAAAACCCATAAATCTAATTGCAGTACAGTTCTTGTGCTTTTGTGCGTCAACATCGTGTAAAGGTGACTTTCCTGTTGTACTTAACGCAGAGATGGATTACAGATAAAGCGACTGGACTTGAGAAAACAGCTATATAAAGGCAGTGATGGAATGAATTTGAAGTGTGTGTGGCCAAGCGAATGCTAACTGATGAGTATTTAAAGTGACAGCAATGTTTCCACTATACAGCATCAGAGTGTATCTGTGATCACATGAGACACTCTAAAATTCTCACATTTTCTTTTGGACACACTACAAAAAAAAAGCTAGATATGTAGTAAAACCAGAGTAAAATTAGAAGTATTAACAGATATTTGGAGGATCAAACTGATGGAGATGCAAATTGTGGATCTGTCATTCTGAAGGAGAACAAACAAGATAAAAGCTGCAAGACCGCACACAACCACTCACCCATCACCGATCATAAAATGGGATATGTATTGTCTAAGGGACTACAATCGATCGAACCATTTAAATCTTTGTGTATGTGTGTGTGTGTGTGTGTACTGAAGGTCACAGAAGAGCACATAAGATGTCAGTAGACTCCCTTAATGTCTTCGTCAGAAGAGAATGACTCATTTCTCTCTCTCTCTCTCTCTCTCTCTCTCACACACACACACACACACACCCACCCATGCTGTCACACATGTGGCCTATGAATAATCAGACTGGGCTTTTTATCGCACACCTGCTGTATATATTTCTGCTGCTATTCTTATTCAAATGAGCCTTTTACAAACCCACTTGAGTATAAACGAGTCGGCTCGGGTGGGTGCCAATATTAACAAGATTCATGAATCCTAAGGTGCTGTCTGCTAGTCAGTCTTAACTAGGATATTTTTTAAGGCTTGGGTGTTTATCTACACTCTAAGGCACAGGGATATAATATAACGTTGATATAGTGATCAATAATGTCACAGTGCACTTTTCTGATATTGTCTATCACAATAATAATAATAATATATATATATATATATATATATATATATATATATATGTAAAAATACATATAAATATAATAAATATAGTTTTAATCGAGGACTTGCAATTTGCTTGTGATTTGTTAAGTAAATTATACAATATATCATGCAGCGAAAGTTTGCTGCAGCTCTGCTACAATCGTATAATTTGCAATATACTGACATTTATTTAATATTACAGACAAAAGAAATTTACTGTGGGGCCATATTTCAAAGGCAAGTCAAAAATATTAGTCTAAACCCATGTGTCTGGTGCTGTAACAAACTAGCAGTGTGGAAAAAATCAACAATAGACATGTGTGTGTGTGTGTGTGTGTGACACTGAATTTCTGAAAATGATCTAGATCTATATGACTGCAGTACAATGTAAATAAAACTCAACCTATTTGTTGTTAACAGGCCATAATCTGTACTATATGCTAGAATTTTGCTTTTGTTGCTTAACCCTTTCTCTGTAGCAGCCTGCCCCTGCATTTGGAAAAAAAATCCACAGATACACAGGACATAAGTGGTCCTTGTTGCATTATGTAAAAAGAGTTCCAAGAAGAACCTGTGGGTTTTAGGATGGAGCATGTGCACACACACACACACACACACACACACACAGAGTGAGCAGCCGGTGGGCGGAGTGTCCCTTATGGTGCCTGAATTTAATTACCCCATGGGGTCCTCAAGTTGCCATGGCTACGGCTGATTGATCATCAGAGAGTAAAAAGGTAATTAAAGATAGGAGAGAAGGTGCTACAGGCCTGATAACACACACACACACACACATTTTATAAAAGTAAGTTGCTTTGTTTTTTGTCAAAAAAACGCAGATTAAACTGCTACAAAATTTCAGCATTTTAGCAAGATGAGAGAGAACCTGGGTGAAAGTGAAACTGAAAGTGCAGAGACACATCTTTATTATCTCTCTCCATAGCAAATATGTTTACACCTACATCATTCGATATTCTACATATGATATTTATACTCAGCTTCTTTCGGGCAACTTTCACAGTCAGATCAAAACAATTTGTCCAGAATGGTGTAGACAAAAACAGAGTATTTGAAAATCAATTAGAAATGTATGACCAACTAGATAAACAGTATTTAAAAAGCCTGAGGATGTGAAAGATTGTGCGGGCAAACAGAATCTTGTCGTTTACTGAGGAACAGACACCCGAGACTGTACAGAAAAAAAAACTGGCCACTACTCAGTTCTCCACAACAAATCACTCTTCTGCATTCGCCTGAAGGGTAGTGAAGATATTACGCATGTAAACACACTTAATGAAGTTGGTAATGAGAGTGTGGGAGAAGGATAGTCTAGTAATTACTCCATTCCCACCAAACATCCACTTAACTATTCTCACATTTCTCACAATTACTCTGCCCTCCCTCATCCTTTACCCCTCATTCCTCAGAACAAAGAAATTTTCATTAGCTTCAAGGGAATTTTATTAGTATTTGCAAGGGATCTCCTATTCAGTTAATTCGTCAGAAAATGTCATTTCATCTCCAGAACTTGGATGTTGGGTGTCTTCTTTTACCTTCGTTTTCTCTTAATTCTGTTCATTTGCCAATTCCTATCCTCTACTCCATCACACAACAGCTACCAATCAGACAAGATGAAGGCTATTTCCATAATTGTAAACGTGAAGCTACGCTGCATATTTTCAGCTGCTTGACACCATCCTTCCCAGCTCACCATAGCTAGTTTGCTATCTTGGACCCAAGACCAAGTGCTGCACCACTCAAGATGTTCATGTTGCTTCAATAGTTAATTTTTAAATATTATTTAGAACCTACTAAAATTGTCATGCCAATGAAATTACACCTTCTTGATTCAAAATTAGCATTTTGGTGATGGAACCATAGCAACTGTGCTAAAAAAAACAAAAAACAAAAAAAAAACATGAGAATATTAGTATATGCATGGGTTACATCCAGATGAGGTCTGATACTGACTGTCCATCCTCTCCTCCTCTCAGTGGGGATGAATCAGTGCTAGCTAAAGTAAAACTAATGATGGATGTGTTTAGACAGCAGATGCTAGTCTCATCTCTCAACATAACTCCTTTTATTCAATACCATCTAGAACCAGAAGAAGAAAGTTTAGTAATATTTTTTTAATGGTTTTGGTTCCTGTAACATTATACCATCTAGTTCCTCACCTGCTCGATGATCATTTCACACTAAAAGCTTTAGATTTCAATACACAATAGTAGACAAATTGAGATTCTGCTTATTCCAGGTTGCCAATCAACTGGATTTTAAGTATTTTTGCTCAATTTTATATAATAACCTTGATTGTTTGTTTGGTTATTTACTTATGCAGATACTGTTAGACATCAAGCGCAACTCAATCAACATCATGGATATCTCCGAGTTTTATAGACATCGGCTCCCCAAATTAAGACATCAATCTAGAGAGTTTCCCAAATTCCTCAAATTCAGACTTCAGTTATTATACTGAGGCACAGGCCTTATTACAGATAATCCATACACTGGGTTAAAAAGCTAACAAACTGAACCACATGTAGATCAGATACAGGACTAAAGTCATACAGTATAAAGGATACATACAGACAGCGGTCCGACTAGTCCATTCAGCAATCGATAAAATGGTCAAAGCCAAAGAAATGCGGTTAGATCAGACATGTGGCTGGATAAAAGAATCTATTCAGCATACAAACCACAATAAAATATTACTATCTAACAGCCTGTATAAAGCTACTATACTGAAATATATTCCCATGGCAAATGAGGTTAAAAATGTTTTCCAAAGCAAGATTTGCTAGAGTCACATGCCTGACCGGAGTATGGCTGTCAAATTGTTTTAGAATCTGCAGTCCAACTCTATTCACTTACAACACTTCATTAGGATATCATACAAGGATTTCATAATCATGGTCTATAATATTGTACAGTAATCCTTGCGATCTGCGATACACGGACACCACCCTCAAATGTTTTTTTTTTTTTTATTGTTTAAGCCGTAAATGACCCTCCCACAATCTTTAAACACACACAGAAAACATTTGCAAGCATATAGCGAGATGAATTTGGGGTAAATTGGTAGAATAGCACATTTATAGTGAGTACTGTATGTATGTTTTTTCTTCTTGACAGAACACTCGGGACAGTGACACGTGAAGAACTGGGATGATGGAGAATTCTGCTTCCCATTCCCCAGCTGTATGCACAGCCACAACTGTGATTAAATGAAAGGGGCATTCCGATTGGCCAGACTCGTTCCTCCAGCTGTACTGTATTTTGATTTTCAACATCCCCGCACCGCGCTTTCCTAAACAAGGCTACGCTGTACAGTATTAGATATATTATTAACATTTTACTTTATTTTAATTAATGTTTATATTCTGTAATTATTACTAAATTACCCTATTTCAACATAAAAACAATTCACTATAAGGTTTGCGGATAACGCGATATACCGGGAAAATCCACAAAAATGTTTTGTTATGTTCCAAATAAAAATCCGCAATATACCGGGACCGCAATATATGAATCGCGATATAGCGGGGGATTACTGTACTCTCACGAATCCCAGAAGGTGGGAATTGTGTCAATGTCATAAAAAGGAATATTATCTTATCATAACATTTAAACACAGTGAAGCCAAATCCCATACAGCTTTATGATCACTATATCACGGAAAAAGACTCCAATAAGCATCCTTCTGGAAATTTGTTATTTACATGACGTTTTTTAGGACACACTTTTTATCAATATTTAAATTTCATACATGATTTATAAAATAAATTACTAAATACATTTTCCAACATCAGGCAGCAATAGACAGCCATTTGGCCAAAAAACATAAAGGAATTGTTTCAATGTAAAACTTCAAAATCAGAGGGGAGCACCAATAAAGGAAGGAGTATAATGTGAAACCCCATTATGTGAAGCTCATGCTGCCCAAATAGGCCTAATGATTTTAATAGTGAAAGTAAGACTCGGAACAACAGAAGCCCTCCAGGCTTCATTTGATCATTTGTAAATGCTAGGAATCAGATTTTGTTCCATGCTTGGTAAGACAGAAGAGCCAGAGGGAAAGAAAGACATAAAGGAGAGTTGACTGTGCAGACACAAGAGAGGAGGAGTGTGTGGGTGTGTGTTATTGCATCTTTAAGTGTTCACGAGGCGAGGGGATTTGTTAGTCGTTTTTGGGACTACTGGCATTTACAATTCAGAAGCAATTCATACCTGCTGATTACACACACACACACACACACACACACATACACACACACACACAATGTCTGGCTGTCACTTTGAATTTGGGACTGTATCCATTTTCCTGCATTTATTCTTGTGTTCATCCCTCTGTTTTGGTTTAGGCTTGTGTGTGTGTGTGTGTGTGTGTGTGTGTGTGTGTGGAAGCGATTTGAATATGAACACATGGTCTACCCTGCTGCCAGTTCCTTCAGTCTCCACACTCCTATTGCAAAAGATAACATGAAGACATTATTTATCGCACCCCAAATCAGCTCACACATGCACCCACCCACACACCAACCCACACACACACACACAACTAGTCCAACACAACACTGTCCCTGGACTTGTACTGTATAATATATAAATTATATTAGCTCTCCAAATTTGACATAACCCCTAAGAAGTAAGTCAATGTTATAAACAAGATAATAGGATCCCTGCGTATTGACTAATATATGAGTATATTTTGTGGCTTTAATAATAATACTGGTTAGTTACAGTCCTCACACAAGTAGATTTTTCAAAGAAAAGAACGATCAGTAAAGCATTCCTATATATATGGTTTAAATGAGGTGACATCGCTCAATGTTTCCTTTTTAACCAAAGAAAATGAAACAGTAATCGCTGCACATTACAGAAAATCCATCTACCAAATCCACAAGAGAATTTCACTGAACTCAATTTTGGGTTATAAAAAGATTTTATTTACTGAATTTAATTGATGTCAAACTTAATTTTATATTAAATTCTACTGTTATATCTTATCATAAAATGAATTTTATTGACATTCTGTCATAATGAGAATTTCACTGAATTTCATTACTGGGTCCTAAAAAGGAATTTCACTAAATTCCACTAATGTTGTAAAGAGAATTTCATTGAAATGTAACCAGAATTTCACTGAACTCTTCTCTGATAACAAGCCTTGCACTGAATCCCATTACTATAATAAATACTGTACTGAACCCATAACGATGTTATAACAAGAATTTCACTGAATTTATCTGCTACTACAAGACGTTCACTGAATTCTACTATATAATTCTTCTGATGTCATAAAGAGAAACTAAATGTCAACGTTATTATCTCTGGATTCACGGATTTTATATCAAACATTGGCTGCAATATTGTTTCACTGATTGCATTTGATATATCAGCAAGTCTGCATTCATAAGGAAACCTTTTGTGATGCATGAATTCTGTAAAAACTTCTAAAACAAAAAACAACATGTTTATAAAAAAACATGTTCTAATGGTTGATGCCAATAAACCTTGTAAGTCACTGAATGGTGGACTGAACAGCAAAGAATTTTGTGATAGTGCCGACCAACTAAAAAAATCTTTCATTCCACATAAAGGAGCTTTATACAGAGTTTTGTTATGCTACATTTTCTTTTAAAAAAAAGTTCTAAAAGCTCAGAATTCAGTCAGGAATCAGCATCAAAAGCTTCTTTGGAATTAGATGCTTTAAACCAATTCAGTCTATTTGAATAAATCCACTGTGCTCTTTGTGTGTGTGTCTCTGTGTGTGTGTGAATATTCTTTTCAGACTGCACGCTCCAACAGGCCATATTAAAGCACTTATTCTTAAATTAACACAGTCAGTTTCTGTGACACACACACACACACACACACACTCAGCTAAATCTCAGATGATCCCCATCCAGCTGGCAGCTCCTCTCAAGACAGAAGCAAAACTACTACAAACAGTGTTTCCCTGTCCTGTGTGTTTTGCTGCCTGGGTGTGTTAGTCCAGGAAACACAACACTAAATGTGTTTCCTCCAGGAAAAGGCCTGAGAAATGCTGGTTAATGTAATTATTTTTCCAGCAAACCTCAAGCCAAGTACTTAATGTACCACTCAAGAGCTGCTAACTGGGATCTATATTTTTAGATTCAATTCTGGAGTCTACCATTTACAGCATTACTAGAAACCCCATTGTTCCACTCAATTTTACTGTGATTTACATTTACATTTACATTTTCGGCATTTGGAAAACGCCCTGATACAAAGCGGTGTACAAAAGTGCTCTGTCTCTCTATTTCAGTCTCTATCGATACTGGGTCTCTTGGTCACAGACTAAGGATACCATGAGCCTAAAACTCAGTTGGGAGGAAATATTGCACACATCTTTTCTTAAACAAACAAAAAAAGGGCTAGTTTAAGTACTTCAGGAAGAGATGTAGGTGTTCACTTGTTTGAAGACAGACAGTGACTCTGCTGTTCAGATATCTAGGGGAAGTTCTTTCCACCACCTCTGTGCCACAAAAGAGAAGAGTCTTGATGTATACCTGCCTTGTACCCTGACAGATGCTTATATCATAACAAGAGTCACATTGCTAGTATGTCATAAAACGCTTTCCTCAGAATTCCATGTCAGTATGCCAAGGACGATTACGCAGAATTCCAACATGATCTTATATACTGAAATTCCAATGTGCCAAAATTCCAACAACTTGCAAAGAAATCCAAAAGTAAGAAATAAACAGAATTCCATTTAGTCAAAAAGAATTTCACTGCAGTGTAATAGAGACACCAGCACTGAATCTCAAAAAAATTGATTTCATCAGTCACTGTATCTTTTTCATATGCTGCATAAAAAATATTTAGTCTATTTATGTTGCACTGGTGAATCCACTTCATTTCATTTTCCATTACTCTATTCTGCACAGGCAATTCCTTTAGACCTTATTTTAGCTTTTACCTTATTATATTTATTTTCTTTGTGTTGTGTTTCATTTTAATTTTTTAAAAATTCTTTTTTTGACCATACTCTATTTGATATTTGTTTTATTATACGGAGAGTGTATTGTGCTGGAGGCCGTACTGTATGATTGTGCATGTGACCAATAAAATTGGAATTTGAAATGTAATTTGAAATTCCAAAGTCAAGTCACAAAAAGAATTCCACAGAATTCTTTAAGAATTTTATGAAAGAGAACTGTTACGTATCTGACATGCAACTTAACTAAATGTCCATCGTTATATATCTGATTTAACATCGAATTGTATATGACATATTTCCCGCTCAGATCCAATTGCATATTTTTTCTACATACCGTGAATATATACATAAAGTCAGTACTGAATCAGAGAAACACAAATTTGAATTTGAGAGCTGAGATTTTTTTTCCATTTTGTGAGAAGAGAGTTCAGGTAAAGTGTGGGATTAATTAGCATGTTAATAAAGCAGACACTGAAAACAAGGGTATTTACCAAGGATTTACAGTACCTGCACTTGGGGTAATCAGAGAACTTTGGAGAACGTAGTTTAGCTTCAAATCTAATATATTTTACATGTGTGTGTGTGTATGTATGTGTGTGTGTGGGTGTGTGTGGGTAAAACATATTTTCTACAGTCATCTGTACTTCATTATTACAAAACATGTCAACATAGCCTTTCCCAGACACACAGCTTGCAAACAGAAGCTTATATTCCCAAAACAAGAGAAAAGGAGGGGAGAGAGAGAGAGAGAGAGAGAGAGAGAGAGAGAGAGGGGGAGGAAATCCATTTCAAAATTTTCTTTGATTTATGGCATTTTGTGTTGACATCAGCAGGAAGTCCCTGTGGCAGTGCTGCTGCAGAGTGAACATTTCAAGACATTTATCGTCCTTTACAAAGTGAAATCAAATAAAAAGCGATTATTTTCTACACACTGGGGGGAAGTTTAGTTTTTAAAAGGAGAACTGTAATGGGGATGGAAAAAGACAGAAGGTTGCATCTGGTCTTTTTCACACATGCAGTAGAGATGTGGCCATAATGATTATGTTGTTTTGACTATAAGTACATTAAAGAAAACTTTCTGCCCCGTGTGAGGCTCGAACTCACGACCTTCAGATTATGAGACTGACGCGCTGCCTACTGCGCCAACGAGGCCTGACAGGACACCCTGAAAATAGTCAGTGGCTTTTCAGCTCATCCAGTGACTAGAATAACATGAGTGTTGTCTTTGCCGAGGTTTAAAAATAACAGCCGTCTGTATCCATCAGCTATATCAACTACAAAAACCATAACACACAGTGCTGGGGTTCAAAGGTGATGTGCTATAGAATGGCTAAGCATATCTGATTGAGCGTAATTACCTCAGTCTCTAGAGACCCCCACACAGTGTGTGTGTGTGTGTGTGTGTGTGTTGGCCCATGAAGGTCAAACAGGCCACAGCTGAGGCAAGTCTACCATGAAATTGTCCACATAAAGACAATGGAGATTTTAACCATCCCTACAGTATAGACGGATATTTTACTGGACAAGAATACATGATTGTAAAAAAAAGAAAAAAAAAAGAATTTATTAAAGTGCATGGGAAGAAGGATTGTGCTGCAATGAATGTTTTGTACATTTTACCATGAAGGAAAACTGGAAATATTAATATGTGGCTATTACCGTCATGTATTAATATTCTAATGCCAGCCAGCCAGTTTGGACTCGGAGTGGCAGCTCCATTCGACATCCAATAAGCTGCTTTCAACACCATCTTTACCTCAGGAATGTAAATACTGCCAAAAATGCGGCCTTCCTGCACATCCTTATCCTCAATGTTCCAATACTGTTCATCTATCATCTATATAAAAGATTAAGGATTAACACTTATGAGTAAAAGGTTAAAGTTAGCAGCTGAACCTTGTTGTAAACCCAAACTTGCTGTCACTGAAGCAGAATTAACAAAAGAAAACATTTCTTTACCTCAAGACTTCACCCTAAACCCCATTAACAATTTTGGAGTCTAAAATCCTTGAATACTGGAATCCTGTTACACAATCACACACTGCACTGTGTATGGGTATGCTGCAGAAAATAAAATAAATTTTTTTTTTTAAATACTCTCTTGGCAAGTAAAAATGTCTTGAATACAAATAAATATGTCTAATTTCTTATTATGAGATTAGAGAATAATGACAAAATGACAGCACAAAGACATAACCTGCTTTTGTCAACAATGCTAGTGATTATTCCACTAAGAAAGGCTGAAAGAGACACTTGGAAAGACATGGCCTCCAACAGACTGCAAAATCAGCCCGACAGGAAGGAGTTAGCTAGCTAGCTAAAAAAAAAAACAATAGTAGTTGACTTTCTGTCTAAAGTCAATCATCACTGGTCATTTAGAATTAGTTTCATAAAATGAAACTCAATACTAAACTATAATACTGATGAGACTAAAACAGTGTTAGCATGTGCGCAGTCTGAGAAACAAAACTTAGAAACATCCCCTCAGAATAAATAGACATGGGCAGTTCCTGTCAAGTCCATGACCACTTCCTCAAAACTTCTTTTGCCTTCTTTTGTAGCACTGAATCACTGAAAGGACATCTGTTCAAGAAAACCGACAGAATATTACTCTGAATACAAAATCTACTAGACAGTGGCATAAACATGTTGTTTTGCTGTACTATGTACCTGAATGATGAACATTTAGAGTAACCAGCAATATGTTTACTGTATGTAATGTACATGTAATGTTTACATGTATTTTAATCCATTCATTGAAGTAATTTATTCCCATTGACACAATAACATATTATTTCATTAATATAAACCTATAGTATAAACTACAGTCAGCTGCTGTAATAAAAACAAATACCAACACCTTCTAGCAGTTTTGTATAATTGATCGCTGTAATATAATAAATAATGATAAAGGGCAAAATTGTGCTTAAAGCCATGAGAAGGCATGTGTTTGGTACTCACACAAACTGGATCTCTAAAACCTTAAGAACAGAGTGTGTGTGATTAATTAAACTTAAGTGTCCACTTTACAGAGCAATGTAGTCCAACTGTAATGAAAGCAGGCACACAAATTAAGACATCAGCATTTACGGTGATTAGCCACTTTGTTTAATTCTTTTGAGACGCTCCAACAATTTAATTAATAACTTCGAGATGAAGAGCAGCTGTTTAGTGACACATTGAGGTCAGCTATGTGAGTGTTTATTCACTAATCAGTGTTAACTGTTGTCCAAACACTGTCTCCCACTATCCAGGAGTACTAAGTAGGTCACTGGGACACACACACACACACAGACACACACACACACAGTCTAACTATGTCTGAAATCCTCTGGAGCACAAACACTTCGAGTAACACTTACACAAAAGAAATCACACAGAGAAAGTACACTTCACATGTTTTTAACATAAGTCAATGCCTTTGTATTTGTATTTGTGTGTGTGTGTGTGTGTGTGTGTGTGTGAGTGTGAGTGTGTGAAATCAGCTGTTGAGTCAGCATCAGTCTGCTTCTCTGTCATGAAATCACTTCCTCTTCTGGTAGTCTGGTCTACTGAGACATTTATCATCAATTCCTTTAAACACACACACACACAAACAGCTACAACCCTTATTACTTTTGGATTGTTACTACCTAGTCTATCGGTGCAGCTAAGACTTGGTCAGAGGCCTAACCCTGAACAGCCTAACCCTAAGCCTGTCTTTTATTTGTTTTAAAAACAAATCTATGTTTTTATCCATTCATAGTTACAAAACAAGTTAACTCTTTCATTATGTCAAAGCAGATATACACCCTTCAATTCCCTCACCAGTCTCTCTCCTCTTGAAGTACCTCTCTCTTAAAGTTAGGAGACTTTTTCACGTTACCAAGAAACTCAAAACACTTCTGTCCTGAGGATTTTCTGCTGCTGGAAAACTTGCAGTTGACATCAGTGACAGTGGAGACTCCTTCTATAAATAAATCTCTCCACAGAAGCCATTTAACGTGTTATTATGAGTCTTAGATTACCATAGAGAGGATAAACTCTTAGAACGAGTGCATTCATATACATGTGATCTGCACCTGGCACTACTGTCAGAACTGCTGTAGTAGAAAAGTAATCAACACCTTCCGACCAATCAGAATTGAGAATTCAACAGCGTTGTGATATGAAATAAATCAGTCTAAACTAGCTCCATGCAGTTAGCTATTTAATGTAGTGAAAGTGTGCATGATATACTAAAAACATTTTGTGACCATTTATTTATTTAACAGTATGCAACTGTATGGCACGATCCGACTGCACGACTCAGATCACGACTGACTTTACATATAACAATGTAACAATACTGATAAACTGCATCACAATCATGTGTTATTTGTATCATCAGTATGTTTATAACACATATGAACCGAGAGAATTGATATTTTAGATTCCCTCAGTCTGCTTTTCTGTAATAAATCATTTATTATACAGGGGAGAAATTTCCACACATAAAAAAAAATCTTTGAATCTAGGTTTTCACCAGTATCAGACATGTCTATTAACCCGGATTAGGGTCACGCGACAGCTTAAGTCTTATTACAATTCACCACAAGGCTTTTGATCGCCCATACCGTGTGGCGTGTGTGTGATGCATCCGTGCACGGCTTAAAGATGGAGGGGGTGGTGCTGGTGGTGTTAGTGGAGGAAAGGGCGCTGATGGCCCGTTGGATGCCGTTATAGAGGCAGCAGCATCTTTTGTCTTCCGTCTGGAAGCGCGCGCGGCGTTCAGTCTTGCATTTCAACCCATTAAACCTCATTAAAAATGATCGATAATAAATGTGGACGCAAATGCGATTGCACTCGATGCACGCGCTTTTCAGCGCTTCATTCATGCCTGGCGCCTACGTTTTGTAAGCATTTCGGAAGCGACAGAAATAACGCACACGAGGGCTGTTCGGTTTACTGTAAGCCCAGCAGAACTGAAGAAATCCCAAGCTACATTTTTTTTTTCCTAGGATCTAGGATTAAATCTTAGCCAGATTGCACCCAATGAGACACTATGAAATAAAGACATTAATGGTTTTCCATAAACCTATTGTGCCACGCATGCTAGCATGCTAACATGGGGGGAAAACCGGAAAAATCACACATGCACGGTTTAATCGGTTCTGGGGAGTTGGAACGTGGTGGACCCACCTGCATGCGTGGTGTCCGTGAGATCGTAGCTGAGCCCCGGGTAGTCGCGCAGTTTCCTCCCGCTGATGTTCAGAACCCCGGAGCTGGCGGCGTCATCGAGCGCGCGGTCCAGGCTGCGCGCGGTGTGCGGTGCCTGGGGTTGAGGCGGCGCGCCGTTCGCGCTCCAGTGCGGTCCGGCCGGATAGTGATGGCCCTGCAGGACAGCCGCGGCTGCCGCTCCTCCCTGACTCGCCGCCATCTTCTTAAAAGAAATATATGCTCAAGATAATAACGAGGGGGTATTTTTTTTTTTGAGCCGCTCCGCCCCGCGCGCAGAGAACGGGGAGGGGGCTGGAGGATGATGGGGGCGGAGGGAGGGATGGGGAAGGGAGACAGGTGCTGTGGATGGTGATGTGGAAGAAAGCAGGATTTCTTTGCCATGCATCATGGGCTTGTGTCTTTTTTGCATGAATTTCCATCAAGTCGTCCGGGTTTTTTTTTTTGGTTTTTTTTTGCTCACTCGATGGACGTATAGTTTTTCTCTGATAGTGTTAGAGTGCATGTGTTTCTCACTGTGTAGCCCAAAATGCTATTTTAATGACACCTACCGCGGTGTAGTGGAAAGGAGTTTAATTCCTTTTCATGTGGCTCGCGAACAAAGTAAAAAAAAAAGAAACCCGCACTGGCGATTTGGCGACATCTGGTGGCTGCAAATGTTACAGCAATTACAGTATCCACTGTTACTTTGTCACCACGTGTGGCGCTGTAGAGCAGTGGTTCTCAACGCGGGGTCAGGGGACACCTAGAGCAGGGGTCCTCTGTCAATGGCCAGAGTGGCTGCAGGCTTTTATTTCAAACATACAACAAACATTTCACTTGTTTAATCAGGTTTGTTTTCTATCCACTCTCCAAAGCGCATCCAATTTAGTTAAAATGAAAACAAGCAGCCACACTAGCCCTTTGCAGATAATATCCCTGGTCAAATGTCAAAAATAGATTCAATAGCATGTTTGAAGTTTATTGAAATCTATTTCTGACATGCAAATTAGGAGGAACAATTAGACTAGACTTCATGGTTGCAGAGGCATCCTTGCCAATGCCACTCCTTTTATTTTTTTACATTGGAAATCACCACACAACAAATTTATTACACTTACTTTTTGAGTTCTGATCTTTATTGTCATGTTTGAATGGTCACAGCAAAACTCAATACCTCAAAAAAAAAAAAGAAAGAAAGGCGGCTATATATAATATACTTGTATGTAATGTTGATGAAAAACTTTAGGATTTGAAAGCTCCATGACTCCAGTAAAAATGTCATGTCAGCTGAATGTCAATGTCAAACTCAGTGTTGGCCCTGGTGGTTAAAGCCTCTGGGTTACAAAGTGGGGGGTTCATTTCCCAGCACTACCAAGATGGGCCCTTGAGCTTGGCTTTTAATTTTATCATGGCTGACACAACTCAAGACATACAACCGTAACACTGAATGGATGGAATTATTGAATCAAAAACGACAAGAGGTTGATGCCTAGAAATGATATTCACATGCTAAAGTCAATTTCTCAAAAAAAGTGTGTTTATCCTAGTAATTTAGACAGCTTAGCCTTCAGCAATTAGGAGATTGTGTCTTGTACACATTATAGGAGTAACTAAATTGAGTTGTGGTACAGCGACTTCCTGTTTGTTTCAGTTTCTCATGAAACACTTTTCAGCGTCTCTTTGTACACACAGTATATATATATATATATAGGCACAGTTTCCTCTGTTGGACAGTTCAGCTGTTAGAGCATGAGTTATTTTGGGCTCCAGGCACGCTGGCTCGTTAATTCACACCACATGAGGGCGAAGCATTTCCACAGCCGCGTTCACATTTTTGCTCAACACGTCCACTTTCAATGACGTGACGCCAGGATACGTGAGCTACACCCTGGTAGAACTCTCGGTTTGACTAGTCTGTAAAAAAAAAACAAACAAACCATATCGTGCTTTTTGACCGCAAAAAAAGAGAGAAAGTTGCTTAAGTAATAGCGCGCGCGCCTGACCGGAGCAGAAATGGGAGACAGCGAGTTTTCAGAGCCGATGGAAGAGTCTCAAGCGGACCAGGGCGCGGACAAAATTGACATGTCACTGGGTTAGAGCGATTTTTATTTGTTTATTTATTTATTTATTTATTTATTTTCGCCATAAGTAAAGTCACGAGTTTGTTTCCGCAATCAAAAATCGCCGTTCGCTTCCGCATTGTGCGCGAGACAGATAGAGCGTCATTAATCCCCTTACGCTCGGTAAAGCACGCGCTGCATTTTTTTTTTCTTTCTTTCTTTCTTTCTTTTAATTCATTGTGCATGATCATGTTTTCACTCTTCGTTTTGAACGCGATGCGTTTTATTTGTGCGACCGAATAATGAAGCTTTTGTGTGGCTGAAAGGGAAGAAAGCTACTCCGAGTGTTTCTAAAGGGGGGGAAAAAAAAAAAAAAAAAAGTTTATAAAAATGTCATGGTTATTTACAGTATAGTGTACGGGCTAAGTAGCACGAGCTGTATGCGCCCACTCAGGCTGAGAGGGGATTAAAAAAACTTTTAACTGCTGTAATTTTAAGCACACACTTTCAAAACATATCCTGAATACGCCATTTGCGTAGTTCCGGCCTGTCATCCGCGTACTACAGCCGGCACCTGTCCCAGTGCATTGAGTCAACAACTGGAAGCTTTCTGTGACTCAGCTGTTCAACCCAGAACACATTTGTTTTCACGCTTCATTGCATTTTCTTTTCCCCCAAAACTACGTAGTTTTACATGAGAGTATATTTACTGCTGCGTTAAACAGTAGTTGTGTAACACCAAGTGTCTTCAAGGTTACATCTCCACGCTTTTATCACTCCCTATCAGGGGTTTTAAATATGTTCTGATGGCTGCAATATGGCCAGCACCTGTCACAGTCAACAACTGTCCACGACTCAGCTGTTTGTAGGTCACAACCCTTGACATAACAACTAGATATCTAGAGATGGCTAAAACGACCGGTTTTCAAGTTTAGCAGGTTTATTCTGTGTGCACAGAAGGTGGTGTTAAAACATTACATTGTTGACAAGTTAAAAATGTCTGATTGGGAAATGCCTGCAAGCATTTGTTTATTATTTGCATGTGTGAGTGACAGGTGGTGATGAAATGGAGGTGTTGTCCAGGTTCTTCACTGCTGCTCTGTCTAGAGCATATTGCATTGCATTTTCTTGACTACGTTACAATTTTACACGTGTTGCCTGATTCTAGATCTTCCTCGCGTTAAGGAGCAAGTCTTTTTTTTACGCAGATATCTTGCACCACGTTTACCTGTAATGTAGTGATTAATGTGAACTGAGAGACAGACTAACTTGTTTTCTTCTTTCACCCGTCCAGATGAGATCATCAAGCTGAATAAAAAAGAGCAGAAAGCAAACAGAGCTGCGAACAGGGCAAGAAGCCGGCGTGTTATGAACAGGAATAATGTACTGAAAAAGCTTAACCAGACAGCACAGGCACGGAGAGGCCTCAGACGTGGTTCACTTCAGTACCAAGGTAATGAAATAGTCTGTCTATGTTTAAGAACTTATGAAACTTTCAAACTTTCTAAATGTATATCATCTGACCTATCCTATCCATTGCTATTTTTTTCTAATTAAAATGGGCACCATTGAGTGCCCATTTTAATTTTTTTGACTGGAAAAGGAGTCTTAAGATCAGAAAGGAGTCTAAGAGCTCATTATTTGTATTATTTCAGGCCCAATTAGGTCACGTGGGCTAAACAGGGGTAGAGGATTGGGGAGACAGAGCGGCCTGAGTCCTCTAAACAGAGCTAGTACAGAGGTAAGTATTTGTATTATATCATGGACTGAAAAATACAAACTTTATATGACATTGTCAAACAATATGGATGAGAAGGTTGTATGAACATAATGAATAAAACAATAGAAAGTTTACATTAACATCGCTGTAAAAACAGCAATTACATGAAAATGCCCACTATTTTTTATTCAGGCAGGAGAACAGCAAAATGAAAGCATGGCCTCTGTTAGAGGTTCATTTCGTGGTCGAGGAAGAGGAAGAGGGAGAGGACGAGGAGGGTTGAGCAGGTATCACCATCACTCATATACGGCGCCTTTCAATTCATTTGTCCAGCAAAAGCTTGTGTTACACTGAACTAAATATTGATTACTGTGTTGTTCATAATGTTGTAGAGGAGCTTTGTCAGCGAGAGGTCAGCGAGTTCCCCAGAGAGGTGGAAGACCATTTGTCTTAGACAGAGGAGTATGTTGGTTCATGCTGATTGCTTAATCTGAGTTTTCTACACTAATAAAAACAATTAGATTTGATGGCTTGATGTAGATCCCAATAACTATATATATATATATATTTGTTTGTAGTTTTCTGCTGCGAGAGGCACTGGCAAATTGGAAAGATATCAAAAAATAAGGTATATATATTTAGACAAAAGCAAATCTGATGGAAGGTGTTAGTGCACACAAAGGCATAATTCTTCCACTTTTCTCTATCTTTTTTCTTCCTGCTCGCTCTCTCTCAAGTCAGAGAACTCCATCTACTCCTGGGACAACGTTAACAGTGTCGCTGCCCAATTCAAAACCACCACCTGTGACTCAGTGAGTTTCTCCATCATTTATCATTTTACATTTTTTAATATGTTTGAACATCTAAGTTGTAAAGTTATGTAGAGGATAAATGTGTGTTTTCAATATATGGATATAACTGTAATAGAAAATTAGAAATAAAGCAGTGTTATCAGTGGAAAGACGTGAATACAGACGAAGATCTGTGTGTTTTTGCCACCTTGTAGAACTTAAGCACACAGTGCAGTCCCTTTTTGCCAACAGGTGACCTCCATGCTTGATTGGCATTGACTGGAAATGGCAGTGATGTTCGATTAGGGTCTCTGAACAGAGATTTACAGGATTATCCAAGTCTCTGTTAGCATGCTGTCATATGGATGAGCTAGGTTCAGAGTCCATTACAGATCAAACAGCAAAGTGCAGTAATATCCTTCTGCCAAATCCAGCCTCTTTTTTGAAGCTCTCTCTAAACCTGACTTCTTGAAATGCACTCTAAATGATCGTTTATGTATTTTTTGTGAGTTTTCCCATTAAACTTAAGTTATGTTGCTAAGATTATTTGGACTCTCTTTTCCTTGCAAGGGTGAGGCCTCAGCGGGGTGGTACAGTGTTGAGGGGCAGGTCATCTGAGGCAATGAGCAGTAGACCAACACCCAAAGGCATCCCACTGCACTTCAATTACAAAGCAACCACCAACCAGGTATGTATACATATACATATACATACACACACACACACACCCACCACCACCAAAACTAAGTATAGCATTCTGTAAAGCAGAACAATGTATAATGAAGCATATGTATACCATGATTTCTATGTTAATAATTTCTGATTTTGTCATTTTATAATTTAAACTGTATACTTGAGAAATCTTTATTACAATTTTTCACCATTAAACACCGTAGCCCTAGTCTCACCAGCTGCATGCACAGTTTTGCTCTTTGATAGCACTTTCAGTAGTGGAACCATTTTAGAAAGTATTTTTTCACTGAAAAAATCTGTTCCTTCTTGTTAAATTTTACATTTTTTGCAGACTCACCTGTCCCTGAACGAGCGCTTCACTAGCTTGAGGGTGAGAGGACGAGGGCCGAGGTTAAATGGAGAACGTGGTAGAGGCCGTGGTAGAGGACGAGGAAGAGGAGAAGTTAGCGTAGGAAGAGGTCGAGGAAGGGGTGTGATGAATGAAGGGCCAGCTATGACGAGAGGAGGAAGAGCTAGAGGAAGAGCAAGAGGTTCAGGCCGAACCGTCTTTCTGCAGTGAATCCAATCGCATGGCCTGAATGCAGCAATATTTCATTCACACTAAGGTTCAAGGGGAGGAAAGAGCCCTACGTAGGACATATGTGTCTTTACAATCACAGCCTAGAAGATTGTTCTATTTTAATGAGATTGAAGAAGCAAGTCACAGTCACAGTGTTAAAAAAAAATTGACAGAAATGAAACATTTTTAAATGTTAATTTTAAGCACTGATTTTTAAGGTTTGTATTTGGGCTCAGATTTGAATGTTCTTTTATATTGCATCACACCTCAAAGCCTCACAATTCAAAGTGCCTTGCTTACTGTAAATACATTTTTGGTTTAAATGGTTAATGTTTGGGTGTTACCAGTCCTACAAAAGTGTTGTATACAAATCAAAAAAAATGTAAATATGCTGTTGGGTATGGTTTAAAGTCATATCAACCTCCATTAAAGTAAGCTATTGTAAAATAAAATTCTAAATGTTTTTTTCTGGTGAGTCCTAAATGTGGAGGATACTCAGAAATCTTACTTTACATTCAATGTACATGCAACAACACTGAGCTTCATGATTATAAATGTGCAGATAATGGTCATATTGGCAGGATTACATTTGGTCACATGTTTTAAGATTATAGGGTGAAGAGGTGAAGAAGGTACAGGAGTTTAAGCACTTGGGGTCAACAGTCCAGAGTAATGGAGAGTGTGGGAAAGGGGTAAAGAAGCGAGTGCAGGAATGGGTGGAGAAAGGTGTCGGGAGTTCTGTGTGATAGAAAAATTTCAGCGAGAATCAAGGGGAAGGTGTACAGGACAGTGGTGAGACCGGCCATGATGTATGGTTTAGAGACAGTATCACTGAGACAGAGACAGGAGTCAGAGCTGGAAGTAGCAGAGCTGAAGATGTTGAGGTTCTCTTTGGGAGTGACACGGTTGGACAGGATTAGGAACGAGTACGTCAGAGGGACAGCACATGTCGGATGTTTGGGGGACAAAGTTAGAGAGGCCAGATTAAGATGGTTTGGACATGTTCAGAGGAGGGAGAGTGAGTATATTGGTATGAGAGTGTTGGACATGGAGCTGCCAGGCAGGAGGCAAAGAGGAAGGCCAAAGAGGAGGTATATGGATGTAATAAATGAGGATATGAAGCTAGTGGGTGTAAGTGTTGAGGATGCAGAAGATAGGGATAGGTGGAGAGAGATGTGGCCACCCCTGAAGGGAAAAGCCGGAAGAAGAAGAAGAAGAAGACCCTTGGTCACATGTTTTGGGAGTAATGGAATGAGGGCACGGCGGCATGCTGGCTTAGTGGTTAGCATGTTTGCCTCACACCTCCAGCATCCTGGGTTTGAGTCTCGATCCTGCTCACTGTGTGCTTGCTTCTAGGCTGATTGGAGTCTCTAAATTGCCCATAGTGTGATTGAGTGTGTGTGCCCTGCAGTGGGTTGGCACTCCATCCAGGGTGTATCCTGCTTTGATGCCCTATGATGCCTGAGATAGGCACAGGCTCCCTGTGACCTGATGATATCTCAGATAAGAGGTACAGACAATGGAATGGAATGAGGGCCTCATGGTGATTAGCCTCATGTCCCCCAAAAAGCCTGTCACATATTCCTATTATTGTGAGCACACACAGACTCTTTCATTGAAAGAACTTACTGTTCTGATAACATCAACATTATTAGTGCATAATTATATTGTCCGATTAATAATAATTGAATATTTTCTTTGGACCTTGAACTTTAGGAGCATGTTTAAAAATTCAGGATTCATGTTCTGCATTCCTGTTACAGCTGGGTATGAATTAAACAACATATGTCACATACATAAAAGGCAGCAGAGTAAACAGTGAAAGTGACACAGTTCTGTAAAAAAAAAACATGAGGTATGTCATTAATGCTGTTTGTAATCCCAAAGGTTACAGTTCCAGTAGAAACAATAATAACAAGCCTCTTCATACGCTGATAGCTGCCCTATAATTGTGTTTCCATGCTGAACATCCTCAACCAAAACACCACACAGAAGCTCCCTCGGGCATATATTCATGTTATAAATAACACAACAGATTTTCTCTAAATGGAGCATGAGGTGTGTTGTTAACTCTCAGTACTGAGTGTTGGAGCAGTTAAATGATACTTATAGAAAGAAAAGGATATGCCATATTCGCAATATTTATTTCCAGTTCCAATTTTTAGTTTTAGCCAATAGTTACATACATTTATCGGTTTGCTGCCAGTTGCATAGAAACGGAAGCAAGACTGAAAAAGTGATCTTCTTTCTTTTGGATGAATTTGAAGTATTTATTTTTTCTTGAACCTGCTGTGTGTCTTTTTCTTTTCCTTTTCTTGTTTTTCTTTTTCTCCCATATTCTCTATTTCCTCCACTTGTGGTTGTGATTCCTGTGTCTTTGTATTTCTCAGAACCACCTGATGATGCCCCTAATGTGGAGCTCTATTTATCTCTATTATCATCAGATATGGCGCCTTTTACATTTTCTTATCTGTATTTTTAGTCTTGCTGTGTTTCAATCTCCTCTACTTGTTGCTGTTTATTTTCCTGTGATTTACTCTCTACTTCCTGAGGGGATTTTGTCCCTCTAATCCCTAGAAAAAACATAATCTTAGGTAAGGCACAGATTGATTGATTGATTGATTGATTGATTGATTGATTGATTGATTGAATGATCTCTCACACTCACCTATGTGTGTTCTTGTCCTTGTTTTTTCTTCTGTGAAAATATTAGAGGACATTATTATATATAAAATTATATTAATTATATATACTTTGGTCAGATCTAGCTTGCTCTTTTGCATGAATATGCAAAAATGCTGATTTTGTGATTGTATAACTATCCTGCTGCATATAAACCATTGTGTCAGGCTTATGTTTTTTGTATCATACTCCTCTTGTACTGTCTGTAATTTTCTTATCTATCCTGCTGTCATTAATGTATCTATCATTATAGTTTTATTATTATTAGTAGTAGTAGTAGTAGAAGTAGTAAACTATTCTAAAGTGTAGAGGAGATAAAGCAGCTTCCTTTCCTCAGATGGAAAAAAAAGGAGAATGTCTTCCCTAAAACCTAAAAATTATATATTCCACACATAGCCTTTGTAGGCACTCTTGATGTCTACAAGATGTTTCCACTGCATCTAATTCTCTTTTTTTAATTTATGTTTTTTCTTAGTTCACCTTTTACCTGTTTGAACTGTGTGCCCTTGTCATTCATCTGCAGTCTTTGTGTATTTTCTGTCAGAAGTCTGTCTTTCTCCTGAAGCTGTTCATCTCTTTCTGTTAGTTTGTTTTTACTGGTTTCCAGTTCTTTCACCACACTCTCCAGTTGTCTCTCTTTATCTTTCAGCTGTGTCTGATTCCTTTCTAACGTCATATCTGTTTTTCTCAATTCTTCATCTATCTCTCTCGCTGTTTTTCCTTCTCGTCCTTCATCTGCAGTGTTTGTGTATTTTCTGTCAGAAGTCTGTCTTTCTCCTGAAGCTGTTTGTCTCTTTCCATTAGCTGTGTCTCTCTCTCAGTTAGAAGACTCTCTTTCTCTTCAAGCTCTTTGTTTTTTTTCCTGTTAACTCTTGCTCCACTATGATCATCATTCCGTGTAGTTGGCTCTGCTTGTCCTTCAGCTCCTGTCCCAGTGTCTCCACTTTATTACGACTAGTTTCCAGCTCTTTATCCGTGTTCTTCGGCTGTGTTCCTTTTCTCTTTGTTCAGATTCGTCACTTCAGAGTGTTTCTCTTTAATCTGTTCAGTAATTTTTGTAGACATACAAAAATGTGTGTCAGACGTACAAAAATGTGCCACATATGTTTTTTTGGAAACATATATAACCTATATATATAAATATATAACATGCTCAGTCATGATTTATGTATGTATGCATTTTATATATATATATTTTGAAGTTGTAGCCAGTGATTCATTATTCTTCTGACTGATGCAGTAGCCCCATGTCTTCATGGAACAGACAGTCGTGATCGTATTTTTTTTTTTTTTTAATTTACAGATCTGCTGATGTCTGGTACAATACACTCTGGATCAAAGGTGTGATAGAGCGTGTGATGGTGTCTGTAAAAACATGTAATGATGTCTGTAAAAAAACAAACAAACAAAAAAAAACCATTTATTTCCTGTTTTCCCTGTAACACATTATTTTAAAGACCACTTTGTGAATACCTGGAATATGGAAGCTTTTTCATTGCTGCTTCAATGTCAGTTCCAGTTCGTGACACAATTGGGCAAAAACCCAGAATGAAATCACATTTATCCTCTGTAAACACACTATGCCACTTTGAAACATTATTGCCTTGTTATTGTAACCTTTGACCAGTAAGTGGCACTGTTTTTCATTATATTAATATTGTTATTAGTAGTAGTAGTAGTATTACTACTAGTGATACATTATTTGTGTCCATATAAGCTGATTTATTCATTTAAACAGCTTTTACAGATGGCCTCAGCTGATCTTTGTAGTGGCAGAATATGAGAATGGTTGTGCTGTTATATTGTGCTCTGCCACATGATGTTTAAATTAATACATCAAGGAAAATTGAGATTAATTTATGTTATGAACTCATCGGCCATGTCAGAGCATAAAACTGTCATCTAAGCAGACAGGGTAAAATAATAAATATATAATTGGCATTAGTGTGTTGCTTATCAAAAGTTTGGATATTATTAGAATATTATTAGAAGAAGGAATAATTACCATAATGGCATAGAGATAATTGTTAAACAGGATATATGGTGCCATTTATTTCTTCTTTTAATGTAATTTATCCAAAACCCAGCTGTATAAATGTAAGCTGCTCTGGATAACGCCACACATGTAAATTATCATCCAAAAGAGGAAAACAGTAATGTCATTTACTCACCCCTGCAAAAACTGACCAAAGAAGAGAATGGAAAAACAATATTTGTTGTATACAATTTTTCTGTATAATTTTTTTTTTTTTTTTTGTAAAATACAAAAGTATTTTAGTATTTTAAAACAAAATATAACTAGTAAGCAATTTTAGTACTTTCAACACAATTCTATAATATTGACTAGTGAGTCTATGCACAGACAGGACACCAACATCTATTTAGCCTAAAGAAGTACTTTTTTATATTATATCAAGACAAATTTGAAAAGAAAACTTACATCCTCAGACATTATAGAGCCATGATGTGTGTATAGATTTATAGAGCTCTGTAGTGTTTTTCTATTCTCTAGACTCTCTTTACTGTTTCCAAATAAATTCCAATTCCTCTAAGGAAGTGAATAATACAGTGTAAACTGTTCTACTACATCTTCTGGTGCTCTCTATTTAAAAAAAAAAAATTGCTAAGCATATACTGTAAATCTTTGATATAATCTATGATTACGATCAGGATTATGATTTCATTTTCAATGAAAAAAGAAAGCATGTTTATTGAATAAACCTACCCCTGAGGAACCACTTTCTATAAAACATCAAAAAACGGAACATTACTTTAAGATGACATCATGAATAAATGAATTAAACCCCCTTTTTAGATTTGTGGACTATAGATGTCTGACCTTTCACCTACTGTGAATCTTCTATATTATTTTTAACCTTGCCTTAGGTAGTAGGCCTTTAATTATGAGTAGATGATTAATTAAAGTAGATGATATTTAAGCATATTTTAAAATCTATATAATGGGGGAAAATGCAATTCAGCTATAATCAGTGGTAAAGAGTGATGAACAGTGATGAAGTTAAAACATACTGTGCAAATCTTTTGACTTTTTAAAATGACAACTAGTTTAAGATACATTTTGCTCAGTTTCATAAGGAAATTGGCTTGCAAGCTTTATGTATAAAAAGCAAACTGATTTGAAACTGACTTATAAACTGAGGATTTTTGCACAGTACCATGTTAAGTTTTACATAATATTTAGATTTTGATGGAAATGATGAATGTTTTCTTCAAACTTTGCCTTCATCAAAAAAAACCAAAAAAAAACACCTTTTGCAGCAATTACAGCCTGAGCATTCTAGTTGTGAATTTCTCAAGATAATCTGATGAGATTTTACCCCATGCTTCCTGGAGCATCTCCCACAAGATGGATTGGCTGATGGAGTCTTCCTCCGTAGCTGAAATCAAGCTGAAATATGCAAGTGATCCCAAACTTTTGAGCGGTAGTGTATATAAAAAATAAAATTACAATACACTGTATTCCAAAAATCTATTATTTATGGGAATGAACCCATTTATAATCACTAATCCCACAGAGAACATCCTGTTCAAGTTCTACCATCTTCTGTTCCTACTACTTGCTTCTTCCTACCTTTCATTTTTTCGCAAAGGTTGTTTCTCATGCTTTCAAGGAATTGGGACCTTTCACCCTAAAACTCCATTCATTTTCAGCTTTAATGCAGTTGCTGGCCCAGTCTAAAAAGCTGAGAAAGAGACCACACCTCTCCTCTCCTGTTAATGTATAACATGCTTCTTCATAATTTACTTTAGTACTTATGTTTCAGTGATTTTAATCCCTATTTTCTACTGAATAATACTTCTTCTTCTGCTTCTTCTTCTTCTTCTTCTTCTTCTCATTTCAGTGTGAAGTATACCCAATAGCTACGGTTTCCAAAAGTCCATATTTTATGTTTGAGATACTGGCCTCTGGTATAATGTTTATAATTCATAATACAGAATCACAAATTTTTTAGTACAGCACTCATTTTTATACACTAAAAAGAATAATAAAGAGTAAACTTCATACTGTAACCATTTAGAAAACATGGACCTTGCCTTTTGACTCCGATTGCTTTGTTGTATCTGTATTAAAAAGCGTTTGAAAACAAAATGTCAAAATGGTGGAACTAACTCTAATTTTTCACTGCAGCGAATTTTTTTCGCATGTCACATCATTTTGTTCACACTACAGGTGAAAAAGTGATGCACTTTCCACGATTATTGTTGTGCTTAAGTCTCCCATCATTGAACATTTGATCATTTCAACAGAAAGAAATTCATGTTAAAACTTTAATGAATTCAGATCTTATGCTGGCGCTCATGCTTATACGTTGCTCAAAAGATCAACTGCACTTGACTGTATACTGTACAGTTACAGAATGAAAATTATTACAGTCACACTATCTAGTGTCACCCAGATGAGGATGGTTTCTTCCTCATATCGTCTCAGTGACTTTTCATTCCCACTATTGCCTCTGGCTTGCCCAGTATGGATAAATTTACATTTTTATAATTTATATTCTGATTTTTATATTCCTCTAAAGCTGCTTTGTGACAATGTTTTTTGATAAACTCTATACAGCTAAAAAAATGTAACTATTACGTGGTTTACCAGATGAATATTCAAGCACAAATGGTGGAATTGCAAGATGTTTTCTTTCTCTAAAGTGAGCATGAGCGTGTCGTTAACTCTCAGTACAGGGTGTTGAAACAGTTAAATGATACTAAAAGAAAAGAATTGACACACAGATAGATTATAATCATTAGATTATTTGCCACTGAAATGAACTTGTGTTATCTTTTAAACAAAGGAGATCACAATGCCAAACCCTTCCTTGCCATATTTATTTAATGAATTGAGGCAGGAAGAATATTTTCATGATGCAGTGGTTAACACAAATAAATAAAAGTAAAAATAAAACTATTGCTCAAGGCTACTAATTTAACTTCATTCGTCTAACTTCCCCTCTATCTCTCTAAACTATCAGTGTTTTCTCCACCTGCCAACAATTTCCAGGTTTAGCCCATAGTTTCTAACATTTATTGCTTCGCTACCAATTACAGAATTGACCTTTTTATAATCTACAGGGATACAGATAATGTCTCATTCCAGTGTGAATAACAATAAAATATTTATAGTAAAGCTACAGAAAATATAGATAGCGCAGTTTTCACTGAGACCAACAATAGAAATTTCTCACCACACCTTAAAATTACAGAATACTGATAAAGATACAGATTTAGTCAGTACAGGCACAAGAGTAATCATAAAAATCATCATCATCATTATCATTATACTAGAGTTGCATAGAAATGGAAAAAGACTGAAAAAGTGATGATCTTGTTTTTTTTTTTTGGATGAATCAGTTGCTTCAGTTGCTCTTTTTGAAATACTTTATCTGAAGTCTTTCTGTCAGAAATCTCTCTTTCTCCTGAAGCTCTTTGATTTCTGTTGCTCCACTACGATCATCATCTCCTGTAGTTGTCTCTGCTTGTCCTGCAGCTCCTGTCCCAGTGTCTCCAGTTGATTTGTACTGGTTTCCAGCTCTTTATCTGTGTTCTTCAGCTGTGTTTCTTTCTCCCTCAGCAGTTTACTCATATTCTCCAATGTTTGTGCATTGTCAACCAGATATCTTCCTTTCTCCTGAAGCTGTTCATCTTTTTCTATTAGTTTCTTTTTACTGGTTTCCAGTTCTTTCACCACACTCTCCAGTTGTCTCTCTTTGTCTTCCAAATGTATCTGATTTTTTTCTAACAACCTATTTGTTTTTCTCAATTCTTCTTCTATCTCTCTGAGCTGTGTCTTCTTCTCTTCCAGTGTCTTGTCCTTCATCTGCAGTGTTTGTGTATTTTCTGTCAGAAGTCTGTCTTTCTCCTGTAGTTGTTTGTTCTTCTTCTGCACCTCAGTGTTAAAATGTGCTTGAAAATTCTTTAAATCCTGTTCATTTTCCTCATGTATTCTAATAAAACTTTCTAGTAATGTTTCCTGTCTTTTTCTTGGGTCTATACAAAACACACACACACACACACACACACACACACAATGAGTGATTGATAGATTGATGGAATAGCTTTAGTCAACTTGGTGATAAGAAAATTAAGATAAGTGGGCAATTTGGGTCTAATACTGACTGCAGTTTTTATCAATTCCTACACTTTAATAATATTCACTAATACATGATCCACAATAAACAAAATTATTTCTTTAAGTAACCATTGACAAAATTGAGATTTACAACTTTCCACCGATAGGTACAAGTATCATGATGAATTCTCACACCATATTTAACAACTTCCTAAAATAATGTAACAAAACTGACCAAATAGAGACAAACGTTTGTTTAATCCAAACTATAATGTTTACTGTAAGGACAAAAGCCAAAGATCAACATTAAGGCCTTTTGAGGCATAATATATTTATTCAGGGGTTTTATAAAGTCAAAGAATTTACTCTATAAACAGCTCAGCCAATGAGCTTCTAAATATGATTGTTGTACCTAAAGGTTCATATGAATTGAAATCATTTTTTGAAGATTTTTTTGTATACTTACCATCCACCTGCCTCCTAGTTGTAGTTAAAGTTACATCACTTTCAACGGTGTAGTCCATTTTTCCTACTGCTGCACATTTTATTTCATAATCAGTGCCTTCTTTAAGCTTTGTCAGTGTAACTCTATCTTCAGTGACAGTCTGAGATTTCCAGTCATTCTCTTGTTTCATTTTGTAAAGCAGTTGCCTCTTCAGTGTAGCAGCACATGAAGACCTCAGCTGTACTGTTATGCTGTTATCTGTGACACGTTCAATGATTGGACATGCCGGCTTTGATGGAGGAACAAAACAGGTAGCTTCACTGCATCCATTCTCATACATTAGGATCCAGGAACAGGGTTTATCTGGTGTTTGAGGCACACTCTCTACAATAAACTTCATGTTTTTGTTATTTTTATTTAAAGTGATCAAATCCTTAAAGATTTTCAAATTTTTCCTCATGCACATGAGCTCCTCAGAGGTCCATGATTTTTCCTGAAAATCTTCACCAAGTGTATTTTCACTGGGATCGTTTGTTTTTGAAGGGTTCAGGTAGATCTCTTGTTTGGTCAGGAGAGGCTCTGGGTGATGAAGACAGGTGAAAGTGTAAGAAACCAAATTCTCCAATTTCAAGTCTAATAGATATTTGTCTCTGTCAGCGTCCACTTCTGCTCCAAGTTCCTGCAGCTGCATCAGCAGTGCTTTCATCTGGTTGGATTTTTTTTCTTTCACTGTTATCCACTGCTGAAGATCACGGCTATTAAATGGATATTTCTTATGGGCTTCTAGAAGTTCACTTAGGTCTTTTATATCTGTTTTACCTCCACAGATTTCTGGCAGGACAGATTCCAGTTTTTTCATGAAATCTTGCTTGTACTCAACACAGAATTTCTGAAAGTCCTGAACTCGATCATGAAATGTGTCGCATGCTTTTGCCACTGTGTCTTCCATCAGGTCACCACATTTCATTGAAGTGACATTTAAATTCTCAATCACTGATTCCACAGCTCTAATGAGGTCTATAGAGATGTGTCTTTGAAGTTTGGCTGCTCTTGAGTCCAGTTTAACCAGAGGATAAATGGGAGGGATGAACGGTTCTTTTAAGCTAATTGCAATTTCAGATAATCTGTTGTTAATTATTGTTTTATTTTTCTTTTATTTAACCCAACTCAATTCTTTAAAAGAATAAATGACTATTTGTTAACTGGCCTGACAGTCTACGATATTATTAGTGTAACTTGCCTTGGAGTAGGGGTGCCTCACTTACACTGTTAGGTTTAGGAGGGTTGGAATGTGAATGATTGAATGATCTACCTCACGTGAACACACTTCAGAAAGCCACCGGACAGACATTCACTTGCCTGAAGCCTGCTTTTCCCAGTCCAATAGTTCACCATAGTGTAAGCTAAAACATATACACACAGTGCATACTGAGACTAAAAGTGGGGACTAGGATCCTTTCGCTCTTCCAAGGTTACATAGCGATTTCCCCTACAAGACGAGGCCGGTCGCCTCGTTCACAATTAAACTTTTATTTAATTTTCATGTTATAATTATTACTTGGTTTTCCAGATGAAAATTCAGATACAAGCTCTGGAATTGCAAGATGTTTTCTTTCTCTAAAGTGAGCATGAGGTGTGTCGTGAACTCTCAGTACAGAGTGTTGGAGCAGTTAAATGATATTGATAGAAAGCTGACAAAGAAAATACACTTTTGTCTTCTGTCTTCATTTACACATGGATAGATTTATTAGATTATTTGCCACTGAAATGAACTTTTTCATTATGCAGTGATTAAAACAAATCTGTAATCAAATTTGTAATCTATATAGATAATGTCTTATTCAGTAGAGGTTCATCATATTACATTGTGGATAACAGTTAAATATTTATAGTAAAGCTGCAGAACAGGGACAAGAGTAATCACATCATCATGCATAATAATAACAATAGTAATAATAATAATGACAATAGTAATAATAATAGTAATAATATTTCTTGAACCTCCCGTGTCAGTTTCTTAACCTGTTTCACTCTCTTTCTTCTTTCTCCTCATGCCGTTTGTCACTTTCCTCTTCCAGTGTCTCATGAACAGTTAGATTAGACTCACATCACACTATTGGTTTTCAGTATCATACTGAGGTTTTTCATGATTGTCCAATAACATTTTCTCATTTAATTCTTTATTCTTATTCTTTTTATCCTGTTTTCTCCACTTGTGGTTGTGATTCTTGTCTGTGTCTCCTTCAGATCCACTTGTTCATATCTCCCACATGGAGATTTATTTTTTCTAATTCTGTTTCAGTCTTTAGATATGACGCCTTTTTCTTGGGTGAGACATTCATTGTTTTTCACATCTGTGTTTTCATTGTCTTTCTGTGTTTCAATCTCCTCTACTTGTTGCTGTTTGTCTTTTTCCTGAAGCTGTTTGTCTTTCTCCTGAAGCTGTCTGTCTTTCTCCTGAAGCTGTCTGTCTTTCTCCTGAAGCTGTCTGTCTTTCTCCTGAAGCTGTCTGTCTTTCTCCTGAAGCTGTCCGCCTTCCTCCTGAAGCTGTCTGTCTTTCTCCTGAAGCTGTCCGCCTTCCTCCTGAAGCTGTCTGTCTTTCTCCTGAAACTGTCTGTCTTTCTCCTGAAGCTGTCTGTCTTTCTCCTGAAGCTGTCCACCGTTCTCCTGAAGCTGTCGGTCTTTCTCCTGAAGCTGTCCGTCTTTCTCCTGAAACCATCCGTCTTTCTCCTGAAGCTGTCCGTCTTTCTCCTGAAGCTGTCTGTCTTTCTCCTGAAGCTGTCTGTCTTTCTCCTGAAGCTGTCCACCATTCTCCTGAAGCTGTCCGTCTTTCTCCTGAAGCTGTCCGTCTTTCTCCTGAAGCTGTCCGTCTTTCTCCTGAAGCTGTCTGTATATCTCCTGAAGCTGTCTGTCTTTCTCCTGAAGCTGTCTGTCTTTCTCCTGAAGCTGTACGTCTTTCTCCTGAAGCTGTCCGTCTTTCTCCTGAAGTTGTCTGTCTTTCTCCTTAAGCTGTCTGTCTTTCTCCTGAAGCTGTCTGTCTTTCTCCTGAAGCTGTCTGTCTTTCTCCTGAAGCTGTCTGTCTTTCTCCTGAAGCTGTCTGTCTTTCTCCTGAAGCTGTCTGTCTTTCTCTTGAAGCTGTACGTCTTTCTCCTGAAGCTGTTTGTTTTTCTCCTGAACTTGTTTGTTCTTGTTCTGCAGCTCAGTGTTAAACCATTCTTGTAAATAATTTAAATTCTGTGTATTTTCCCTAACGTATGTTTCCTGAGAATTCATAAATTTCTCAAAAATTTCATCTCGGTTTTTTTTTCATTTTTCTCATATGGAGTATTTTTGCTTTCCTGTGACTCATTACTCTGTACCATCTTCTCTGTTTTCATATTTGTATCTTCAATTCCTTCATCTTTCTCTTCATTGCTTTTTGCACTGTTTCTCAGCTCTATACAAAACACACACACACACACAATGAGTGAGTGATTCATTCATTCATTCATTCATTCATTCATTCATTCATTCATTCATTCATTCATTCATTCATTGCTCCTTTTTTACATTACAAGCTTAGTCAACTTGGCTATAAGAAACAAAATCTCTCACACTCACCTGACCTTTCACCTTCCACTTGCTTTTTAAGATTTAGATGTAGTTTTGTTTCCTGTTAAAAAAGCAGAATACTTCAATACACAGGGGCAAACAATTACATCGATGTAGAGTAGATATTGCTTGTGTTAATGCAATCAGGTAAGTACTTTTTAATAATTAAAATACTTAAAAGTACTTTTCACAATTGAGTCTGTTTAATATATTGTTTTCACACGTAACGTCACAGCTCCCGTTTTGCCGTCATGAACTCCAACTCCCAGCATGCATCAGCACTCCCTCAGTCTCAGTCACTGGACCTTTAATCACGATCACCAGTTCCCTGTTCATGTGTTTGTACTCACCCTTTTTTAACACTTTGTTTTCAGTTCATCTCTGTGAGGTAAACGCTCCGTTTCAGTGATCCAAGCCGTGTGTATTTACTGCGAGATTCCGGACTCTGTCTGTTTTCCGTTTTTAACCCTGACTCTTATAGTTTTGTTATTATAGATAGCTACATAATCTGTTTAGTGTTATTAATAATAATGACTAATAAATTATCTCCACTTTGCACTAAACAGTTAAGCTCATTTAACTGTATTAAAAAGTGTTTGAAATCTTAATCTCAATTTATTGGCACCAACTCATTTTTCACTGCAGTGAGCTTTTTCATGTCACGTCATTTTGTTTCACACTACAGGTGAAAAAGTGATGCTATTTTCATGATTATTGTTGCGCTCATCGTTGAACATTTGAAAGGAATCATGAAAGGAACTCATGTAAAAACTTTAATGAATTCAGATATTATTCTGAGGATCATACTTAAGTTGCTCAAAAGATCAATTGCAATACTGTACAGTTACAGAATGAAAATTATTACAGTAATCTAGTGTCACCCAGATGAGGATGGTTTCTTTCTCATATCGTCTCAGTGACTTTTCATTCCTACCATTGTCTCTGGCTTGCCCAGTATGGATAAATTTACATTTTTGTAATTTATATTCAGATTTTCATATTCCTGTAAAGCTGCTTTGTGACAATGTTTATTGATAAGCTCTATACAACTAAAATGTTATGTAATTTTTATGTTATAAATCGAGTTTGAATTATTACGTGGTTTACCAGATGAAAATTCAAGCACAAATGGTGGAATTGCAAGATGTTTTCTTTCTCTAAAGTGAGCATGAGCGTGTCGCTAACTCTCAGTACAGAATGCTGGAGCAGTTAAATGATACTGAAAGAAAGAAAAGGACACTGAGTTTGTTTACAAGTGGATGGATTTATTAGATTATTTGCCGCTGAAATGAACTTCTGTTATCTTTTAATCAAACGAGATCACAATGCCAAACATTCCCTTGCCATATTTATTTAATAAATTGAGGCAACAAGAATATTTTCATGATGCACACATAAAATAAAAATATTGCTCAAAGCTACTAATTTATCTTCTGTCAGAAATGTCTCATTCAGTGATGGTTCATCATATTCCAGTGTGGAAAACAGTATATATTTATATTAAAGCTGTGGAACAGATAGATAGTACAGTTTTCACCAAGACCAAGGAGAGAAATTTCTCAACAGACCTTAAAATTACAGATTAGATAAAGATATAGTCAGTACAAGGTATAATCAGGCATATTAATTAATTAATTAATAAATAATAGTAATAAATGGAATCTAAAATGAAAAAGTAATGATCTTGTTTCTTTTGGATGAATCAGTTGCTTCAGTTGCTCTTTGTGAATTATGGATTTTTTCTTGAACCTGCTGTGTCTTTTTCAGTTTCAAGAGTCAAGATTCAAGATTCAAAGAACTTTATTAATCCCAGGGGAAAATTCCTTAACCTTTTTAACCTGTTCCATTTCCTTTCACTCTCATTCTTCTCCAGCAGTGTCTCCTATACTTCCTTGGTTGTTTTCCCTATTGCCTAACTGAGATCTGTCTTCCTCATGCTGTTTCTCTTGCTCAGCTAGATTAGACGTTTCCACGTCAGGCTTATGCTGTTCTGTACTTTCCATTAACATTGCATCAGAAAGATTGTTTGTAAAACTTTGTTCAAATAATCCTTCATTTTGAACTGTTTCTTTCTCTTTCGATTGGGAGCCTTGAACTTTCTGATGCTCTTTTTTCCCATGTAATTCTTTATTCTTCTCCACATTTTTCTCTGTTTCCTCCACCTTTGGTTGTGATTTCTGTATCTGTGTGTCCTTCTGAACCAGCTGTTGATGTCCCTTATATGGAGTTCTATTTTCCTCTAATTCTCTATTTGTATCTTTAGATAATGTGTCTTTTTCTTGGGTGAGATTTTCATTGTTTTTCACATCTGTGTTTTCATTCCCTTGTTGTCTTTTAATCTTCTCTACCTGTTGGTGTTCATTTTCCTGTGATTTACCCCCTAATTCCAGATGAGATTTTGTCCTTTGTAATTCTCCAATCCCTAGAACAAAATATAAATGTATATGAGACACACTAATACACAGACAGACATAGGACATACAGACTGATTGATTATTTATTAAATCTATCACACTCACCTGTGTTTGCATGGTCTTCTTCTTCTTCTTCTTGTTTCTCCTGTAAAATTAGTAGAGGACATTACAGTACAACTGTGTCTAATTCTCTTTAAACTTCTGTCTTATTTTTCCAGTTCATCTTTTACCTGTTTGAACTGTGTGTCCTTCTGTTCCAGGGTCTCATCCTTCATCTGCGGTTTTTGTGCAGTTTCATCCAAAAGTCTGTCTTTCTTCTGAATTTCTTCATCTTTTTCCATCAGGTCACTCTCCAGTTGTCTCACTTTCTTATGTGTTATTCCCAGTTCTTCTTCTATCTCTCTGAGCTGTTTCTCCTTGTCTTCCAGTGTCTTCTCCATCATCTGAAGTTTTTGTGTATTTTCTGTCAGAAGTCTGTCTTTCTCCTGAAGCTGTGTCTCTCTCTCAGTTAGAAGACTCTCTTTCTCTTCAAGCTCTTTGTTTTTTTCTGCTATGTCACTTTTCTGTTGCTCCACTACGTTCATCATCTCCTGTAGTTGCTCGTTCTTGTTCTGCAGCTCAGTGTTAAAACATGCTTGTAAATCCTTTAAATCCTCTTCATTTTCCTTAACTAATATTTTCTGCATCTCAAGTCTTTTCACAATTTTCTCAAAAATGTCTTTTTGGTTTAGTTGGTGATTTCTCTTATGTGGAGTATTTTTGCTTTCCTGTGCCTCATTACTCTGTATCATATGTGTCATATTTATATCTTTATTTCCTTCATCTTTCGCTTCATTGCTTCTTGCACTCTTTCTCGGTTCTATACAACACACACACACACACACACACACACATTGATTGATTGATTGATTGATACCTTTTTTTTTTTTTACATTACTAGCTTAGTCAACTTGGTGATAAGAAACAAAATCTGTCACACTCACTTGACCTTTCACCTTCCACTTGCCCTTTCAGTATTATATGAAGTTTTTTCTCCTGTTAAATAAAGCAGAAGACTTTAATACACAGGGGCAAATAATTACATACATGTGGGGTAGATATTGCTTGTACTAGTGCAATCAGGTAAAGTGAATTATACACAATTTAGAGCAGCTATGCTGACAAATCAATAAAGTGCTCTATGTGCGTGTAAAGAAAAAAAACACATCATTATTATTATTATTATTCTTATTATTATTAGTAGTAGTATATAATAATATATATAATATATAATACTATTATAATGTTTTGTAATTATCTATGCAATATAATAAGTCCAGAAATGTATGTTTATTCCTCTACTCATAGTTTTTTTTTTACCAAGTAATTCACTACCGAGTATGAAGTGCTTTGTATGTGCTATTTATATATGAAATATATAATATAATATAATATAATATAATATAATATAATATAATATAATATAATATAATATAATATAATATAATATAATATAACAAATATATATATATGCCTTTATTTTTGGCAAACATGACTGAATCGTGAATAAATCTAAAACATAATATTTGCTTAAGTTAAAAAAAATGACAAGTACCAGATACTGTGAAGTTTTGGTCACTGCTTCATTATTCTTCTGACACTGCAGTAATCCAGAATCTTCATGGAACAGACAGTCGACTGTGATTATATTCTCTCTGTTTACAGATCTGCTGCTGTCTGATACAACACACTCTGGATTAAACGTGTGATGGAGCACCACCAGGACTACAGGTTTGGTGTCTGATTAAAAGAAACCTTATTCACTATATGCAAAAGTAATTCCACATACAGAATGCATAACTTTAATGAATATTGTGTGAATACCTGGAATATTGTGCAGCTTTTTCATTGCTGCTTCAATGTCAGTTCCAGCTCGTGACACAATCGGGCAGAAACACAGAATGAAATCACACTCATCCTCTGTAGACACCTCCTGCAGGTGAACTTGTTTTTTAAGATGAGCTATGAAGTGCTTGTGGGAATTCAGTGTTTTTCCAGTTGTATAAACCAAACACTTTATATCTGTGAAGAAGCAGCAAAAAATAGTTACTGTTTTTTATTATATATTAAAGATGAATTATATTCTTGATTTGGTTGTTAAGAGGTGAAGTGGGCAATTTAGATCTAATACTGACTACAATTTTTATAAATTCCTACACGTTAATATTATTGACTGGTACATGATCCCCAGTAAACAAATGTAACTTGTTTTTGCTTAAGTCACCAGTGTGAAAATTAAAAGTTTGCAAGATCTTTATTAAAAATTCCAACTAATAGGACTGCTGTAGCTAAATGTTCATATGAAGAGGAAAGGTTATAGAGAAATTATGCTAACAGATTTGGAGAGAAAGAAAGAGTTAAAAGGCTGTGAACCACATATTGAAATAAAATCAGGCTAATCTAGTTGAACATCTAATTGAACATGATTATAGCAGAAGGTTTGTTCAACTTTGTCAGCAGAGAAACCTGCTCATGCTTTTTTTGTCCTTAACAGAAATCAGATGAAGAATGCTCTATAGGATCTTTATAAAAGTATCAGTGTTGTGTCTGCTTTCACTGAATATTTAGGATTTTCTTATACTCACTTGGCTTTTTAGTCCTAAATGCAGAGGCACCCTGTGGAAATAAATGACACTTAAGTTAATATGTTTCTGTGTATAGGTGGACGTTTCCTCTCTTCACCAGCAGAGGGCGCTCTACTGAAATCTCTGTTACACAATTCTGTGTTTCTTCCTGCTTGACCACTACAAAAGAACATGGATATTCATGTGAAGCCTTGATGATATTGACTGTTGTGTAAATCCTGATTGCCTCCATATGTTTTACCCCTACCCCAGTAACTGGAGTTTGTTTTTAAGATTAAAATATACTCTGGTTTTGATCTCTCTCTCTTATTTTTTAAACCATTACCAGTTATATTGATCTGTGGATTGTGTTTTCAGCTGTGTTTGCTGTTATTAAAATATTTTCATCAAAACATTTTTTTTTTTGGATTTAATCAGCATTTGAGAGATAAAATGTAATCAACAATGAATAAACAGTGGACATGAATAAGATTTATTCATTTATTTATTTATTTATTAAATGTTGAACACCTGATTTTCAAATGTTAATGTGTGTTTACTTCAGAATACTGCAGAAAGTTATTGGGGGGGGCTAGTTAGCACAAATTATGAAATAAGGGGGAAAAAAAATAAAGATATTACAGTTCTTGACCACATGGAGGCACAGTCATAATTGTTTTTTCTACATTCAGGATCTGTCCTGAAGACACAGATCAAGTTTCAGATGATCACAGATGCCTTACTGAATACATTTAAGCTGCTCTGTATAATGATGTCTGCAAAAATAAATGTAAATCTGTTTAAATAAAGTAAATAACATTGTCTGAATGTGAAATAGTGAATACATGAGTGTTTTCATATAAAAGATTGGTGTGTATAAAATCATTTTAAGTAAATTACCATTCAAAAGAGAAAAATAGTAGTTTTATTCACTTACCCCTGTAATGATGTGCAGAGCAAAAGAAGACAATGGAAATTCGATGAGCACACACACACACACACACACACACACACACACACACACACACACACACACATATATACACATATATATATATATATTTCAAATTTACTTTTCTACAATATTGTCTATAAACAGACAGGACACCAACATCTATTTAAGGTACAGAAATAAAATTTATAATATGTAATCTATATAAATCTGTAGAATGTATAGTCTTATGACGTTTTAGATTTATAAACCTTTATAAAGAGTTTTCTCTATTAGACAGTCTAATACTCACCTGACTCTTCAGATTTCCCCCAACGATTCCAGAACTGTTGAATAATACAGTGTAAATTTTTCTACTTCTTTCTACATCTTCTGCTGCTCTCTATTAAAATGTATTTATTTATTACCATCAATAAAAAAGCAAAATCTTAGTATAAACCTACCCAGGAGGAACCACCTGAGTAAAACAATAGAAAGAAATATTATATTAAGAGAACATCATGAAGAAAACATCTTTATTATGTTTGTAGATGAAGTGGGTACGTCAGGTTAGAAATGTAAACACTGAATGCTAGATTAAATCTACAATGCTGTTTTGTGCAAAAAAAAATCCAGTGAGTTTATCAGATACACTTTTCTTCTAGAAGGTTAACTGACAACTGATAAAATCCTCTGACTGAATGGTCATACCTAAAAATAGTAAATAATGGTTTTGTATTTTTGTATTGTTTTATATTGTCCTACTGTTTTTACTTATTATTTTCACTTTTACGTTATTTTACAGTAGAAATTGTACAAAAGAATTTTTTTCTACCATCTTATGTTCAGAAATTGCATTCATTAAACCTCTGTATATCAAACTTACCTGAAGCTGACATCTTTATATCTTCTTATAGATTCAGACTGAGAGAGAGAGAGAGAGAGAGAGAGAGAGAGAGAATTCAGCGTCATGTCTATAATAAAATGCAGCTCTAATAAAATGCTTTTCTATGTCGTGGCTAATAAAACATGATTTCATAGTATATTTAGATCGATTATTTAAAGATTTGACTTGTTTCTTCCTACCTTTTCTACTTCTCCTAAGGTTGTTTCTTGATCCTCTGCTTTAGAGGAACTCGGGCACATCAAGCTAAACTCCTTTCACTTTCACCTTCACTGGACTCACTGACTCGGTATGAAAGCTCCGCCCCTTCCTTTTCCTGTTCTAGTCTAACAGACTTCATATTTAATTTAGTAAAAACATTATTTATTACTTTAAACCTCACCCATTTCAAATTTCAAAATTTTCCTCTACATTATACAGCTAATATCATGAAGAACCTGGTGCAAGGTCCACATTCTGTGTTGAGGACACTGGAGACTGGTGTTAAGTTTCTAAATTCAATGTTGATGTTCAGAAGTCAGGAGGCAGAAATGTGGTTAGAATTAGGAAGCCTGAGTCCCATAGGCTGCAGTACAGCACTGATTTTTATATAAACTGAACAATAGATTCAGACTGCAGACTAAAGAGTAAAGGTGACATTGTAACCATGTACATAAATAGTAGGTCTTTTTTCTTTATTTCTTTCTTTATTTCTTTGCTTATTTCTGTCGTTATTTAGATATTTAGTTAGTTAGTAAGTTCAGGTAGTAGTTCCCAGCATTATGGACACTTTGAGATGAAGCTGTTCCTTTACCTTTTCTTCTATGGCAGATGTTCTTCCCCATACATGTGCAAATTCTGCCCCATTGTGGAGGAACCAAGTAAAGTCAGTATTATGCTCTTAGAGTGCAATTACCGTAGAATCTTCTGAATTGGTCTCAGAAATTTACTCTAAGTCTTTTTTCTCTTTTTCACAAAACTGGGGTACTGGAGTAGACAGACACAGAATCCTACGTACTTTCTTAACTTCCACTACAGAACCAGTCAAGAGTCAAAGGCAAATGATCTACAACGTCTTAGCAATAAAATGTTTGACTCACTTTTTTTCTGCTATTAGCAGGAATGAGAGGTCAACAGAAGAGAGTCAAATGATTTATTTATCATAATTAAAGCATCATACTTAATAATCATATTAACCCAAAATCAGTGAAAAGGCAAATGATCTACAACGTCTTTGCAACGTCTTCGCAATAAAATGTTTGACTCACTTTTTTCAAATGAGTTTATTTATCATAAATTAAACATCATACTTAATAATCATATTTTACCCACTGATTTTTCCAGAAAAACTCTAGCTCTCTCTGGGGCGGATGATCTGTTGTGAACATAAAAGCAACCATAAAAACTCCAGTGCTTTCACTTTGTTATTCTACACCCAGTCACACCGTGCATTTATCAGACAGCAGGTCTGACTGGAAATATCGGCTAAGCATCATTGTATATACATAAGTAGAAAATGAACCAAGCCTCAAAAGGGATTATGTACAGCTTTGTGTGGGAAAGTAAGGAAAGGTAACATCATGCACTACTAGTTAAAAAGAAAGATTTGCTTTCAATTATTAGAGCTTAGATTTTTCGCAATCGTCTCATTCTATAGTGGTTCATCATATTCCAGTGTGAATAACAATTAAATATTTATAGCAAAGCTACAGAACAGATAGATAGACCAAAGAGAGAAATTTCTCACCAGACCTTAAAATTACAGATTAAATGATTATAGATAAAGATACAGATATAGTCAGTAACCACATCATCAGGTGTAATAATAATAATAATAATAATGATCATCATCATCATACTGCAGTGGCATAGAAATAGAAGCATGACTGATGATCTTGAAAGTGATGATCTTGTTACTTTTGGATGAATCAGTTGCTTCAGTTGCTCATTTTGAAGTATGTATTTTTTTTTAGCCTGTTGCTCTTTCTTCTCCATCGGTGTCTCCTACACTTCCTTGGTTGTTTTCCCTAATTGTATTGTCTAACCGAGGTCTGTCTTTCTCCTCATTCTGTTTGTCACTTTCCTCTTCCTGTGTCTCATGTTCATTTAGATTAGACTCTTCCACTCCTCCTATCAGGCTGTTGGTTTTGAGTATCAGGCTTAAGCTGTTCTTTATTTTTCCATTAACATCGCATCTGCGTCAGAAAGCTTGTTTGTAAACCTCTGTACAAATAATCCTTCATTTTGAACTGTTTCTTTCTGTTTCACCTGGGGGCCTTGGACTTTCTGATGCTCTTTTTTCCCATTTAATTCTTTATTCTTCTCCACATTTTTCTTTGTTTCCTCCAATTTTGGTTGTGATTTCTGTATCTGTGTGTCCTTCTGAACTACCTTGATGTCGCTCATATGGAGATATATTTTTCTCTAATTCTCTATTTGTATCTTTAGATAATGTGTCTTTTTCTTGGGTGAGATTTTCATTGTTTTTCTCATCTGTGTTTTCATTTTCTTTTAATCTCCTTCTGTTGGTCTTTATTTTCCCGTGATTTACTCTCTACTTTCAGTAAGATTTTGAACCATGTATTTCTGCAATCCCTAAAAAATGAAATAAAAATAAACTTAACAAAAATATAAACTTAAACACTAATTGCTTGATTGATTGATTGATTGATTGATTGATTGATTGACTGAATCTCTCACACTTACCTTGGTTTGGACGTTCTTCTTCTTGCTCTGTCTCCTGTGAAAATACAGTTACATAATTACATAATAATACATATACTTTGGTTAGATTGCTTGCTTGGTCTTCAGGATATGCAAAAATGTACTTTTTGTCTATCCTGCTTAATGTTTCATCCAGTGGTGTGCCACCATTACACATGCACTGATAATGAATTATTTATAGTAATATTAAAGTGGGCAGGAGATAGAGTAGCAAAATTCTTAACAAACCTAAACATTATACATTCCACATTTCGGCATTATAGACAATCGTGTAATGGCTCATAAGCATGATAATAATAATCTTTTTTGATTGATAATCATTCAACACACTGTATACACTTTTCATCTGTGCCTAATTCTCTTTTCACTTCTATTTTTTCTACTTTATGTTTTACCTGTTTGAACTGTGTGCCCTTCTGTTCCAGGGTCTCATCCTTCATCTGCAGTTTTTGTGCAGTTTCATCCAGAAGTCTGTCTTTCTTCTGAATTTCTTCATCTTTTTCCATCAGGTCACTCTCCAGTTGTCTCACTTTCTTATGTGTTATTCCCAGTTCTTCTTCTATCTCTCTGAGCTGTTTCTCCTTGTCTTCCAGTGTCTTCTCCATCATCTGAAGTTTTTGTGTATTTTCTGTCAGAAGTCTGTCTTTCTCCTGAAGCTGTGTCTCTCTCTCAGTTAGAAGACTCTCTTTCTCTTCAAGCTCTTTGTTTTTTTCTGCTATGTCACTTTTCTGTTGCTCCACTACGTTCATCATCTCCTGTAGTTGCTCGTTCTTGTTCTGCAGCTCAGTGTTAAAACATGCTTGTAAATCCTTTAAATCCTCTTCATTTTCCTTAACTAATATTTTCTGCATCTCAAGTCTTTTCACAATTTTCTCAAAAATGTCTTTTTGGTTTAGTTGGTGATTTCTCTTATGTGGAGTATTTTTGCTTTCCTGTGCCTCATTACTCTGTATCATATGTGTCATATTTATATCTTTATTTCCTTCATCTTTCGCTTCATTGCTTCTTGCACTCTTTCTCGGTTCTATACAACACACACACACACACACACACACACACACATTGATTGATTGATTGATTGATTGATTGATTGATACCTTTTTTTTTTACATTACTAGCTTAGTCAACTTGGTGATAAGAAACAAAATCTGTCACACTCACCTGACCTTTCACCTTCCACTTGCCCTTTCAGTATTATATGAAGTTTTTTCTCCTGTTAAATAAAGCAGAAGACTTTAATACACAGGGGCAAATAATTACATACATGTGGGGTAGATATTGCTTGTACTAGTGCAATCAGGTAAAGTGAATTATACACAATTTAGAGCAGCTATGCTGACAAATCAATAAAGTGCTCTTTGTGCGTGTAAAGAAAAAAACACATTATTATTATTCTTATTATATATTATTATTATCTTATTATTATAATATAATATAATATAATATAATATAATATAATATAATATAATATAATATAATATATATATATATATATATATATATATATATATATATATATATATATGCCTTTATTTTTGGCAAACATGACTGAATCGTGAATAAATCTAAAACATAATATTTGCTTAAGTTAAAAAAAATGACAAGTACCAGATATTGTAAAGTTTTGGTCACTGCTTCATTATTCTTCTGACACTGCAGTAATCCAGAATCTTCATAGAACAGACAGTCGACTGTGATCATATTCTCTCTGTTTACAGATCTGCTGCTGTCTGATACAACACACTCTGGATTAAACGTGTGATGGAGCACCACCAGGACTACAGGCTTGGTGTCTGTTAAAAAAAAAAATTATTTACTATATACAGAATAATTCCACATACAGAATGCATAACTTTAATGAATATTTTGTGAATACCTGGAATATTGTGCAGCTTTTTCATTGCTGCTTCAATGTCAGTTCCAGCTCGTAACACAATCGGGCAGAAACACAGAATGAAATCACACTCATCCTCTGTAGACACCTCCTGCAGGTGAACTTGTTGTTTAAGACAATCTATGAAGTTGTTGTGGGAACCCAGTGTTTTTCCAGTTGTATAAACCAAACACTTTATATCTGTGAAGAAGCAGCAAAAAACATTTATTGTATTTTATTATATATTAAAGAATAATTATATTCTTGATTCAGTTGTTAACAGATGAAGTGGGCAATTTAGGTCTAATACTGACGATAATTTTTATAAATTCCTGCACTTTAATAATATTTACTGGTACATGATCACCAGTAAACAAATGTAACTTGTTTTTGCTTAAGTCACCAGTGAAAATTAAAAGTTTAATAAAAAGCCCAACAAAAGAGCTTCCTAATAGGACTGTTGTAGCTAAATATTTATATAAAGAGGAATTAGGAAAGAAAGAAAGAGTTAAAAGGCTGTGAACCACATATTCAAATAAAAATCAGGCTAATCTAGTTGAACATCTAATTGAACATGATTATAGCAGGTTTCTTCAACTTTGTCGGCAGAGAAACCTGCTTATGCTTTTTTTCTTTCCTTAACAGAAATCAGAGGAAGAATGCTCTATAGGATCTTTATAAAAGGATCAATGTTGTGTCTGCTTTCACTGAATATTTAGGATTTTTTTATACTCACTTGGCTTTTCATTCCTAGATGCAGAGGCACCCTGTGGAAATAAATGACACTTAAGTTAATATGTTTCTGTGTATAGGTGGATTTTTCCTCTCTTCACCAGCAGAGGTCACACTTTACTGAAATCTCTGTTGTTACACAATTCTGGTTTTCTTCCTGCTTGACCTCTACAAAAGAACATGGATATTCATGTGAAGTCTTGATGATATTGACTGTTGTGTAAATCCTGACTGTCTTCATATGTTTTACCCCTACCCCATTAACTGGAGTTTGTTTTTAAGATTAAAATATACTCTGGTTTTGATCTCTTATTTTTTTAAACCAGTGACAGTCATATTGATCTGTGGATTGTGTATTCAGCTGTGTTTGCTGTACTGTTATTAAAATATTTTCATCAAAACGTTTTTGTTATCTAGGATTTAATCAGCATTTGAGAGATAAAATTGAATAAACAATGAAGAAATATTGGACAAAAGTCTTAGGAGGATTAAAGATAATTAAAAAAAAAAAAATGTCTGACAGGAAGAACACCTGATTTTCAAATGTTGTGTGTTTACTTCAGTATACTCCAGAAAATTTGAGCACAAATTATGATATAAGGGGATAAAAATAAAGATGTTACAGTTCTTGACCACATGGAGGCGCAGTCACAAAACTTGTTTGCTACACTCAGGATCTGTCCTGAAGACACAGATCAAGTTTCATGATGACACATAAATGCCTTTCTGAGATACACACTCACACCCTGTTGGAGTATTACAGAGAAATGTGGGCAAGGCCTTTAATGCTACTCAACTACTCAACTGAACACATTTAAGCTGCTCTGGATAATGACGTCTGCAAAAATGAATGACAATATCTGTTTAAATATGGTATATACCATTGTCTGGAAATGCGATAGTGTTTTCATGTAAAAGATTAAAAAGTGTATAAAATCATTTTAAGTAAATTACCATTCAAAAGAGAAAAATAGTAGTTTTATTCACTTACCCCTGTAATGATGTGCAGAGCAAAAGAAGACAATGGAAAAACACCATAAGTAAACAATAGTAAAGTATAGAATAGTATTAGTTTTGTAACCTATATAAATCTGTAGAATGTATAGTCTTATGAAGTTTTAGATTTATAAACCTTTATAAAGAGTTTTCTCTATTAGACAGTCTAATACTCACCTGACTCTTCAGACATCCCCCAAAGATTCCAGAACTGTTGAATAATACAGTGTAAATTTTATTACTTCTTTCTCTCTGCTCTCTGTTAAAATGTAATCTGACAAACATATAATAATCTATCATTACCATCAATAAAAAAGCAAAATCTTAATATAAACCTACCCTTGAAGAAACACCTGTGTAAAACATCAGGAAGAAAAATTATATTAAGAGAACATCATGAAGAAAACATTTTTATTATGTTTGTAGACGGAGCAACAGTTTAAAAATGAAGGCATTGAATGCTAGATTAAAATGCTGTTTTGTGCAAAAGGAATCCAGTGAGTTTATCAGACACACACTTTTCTTCTGGAAGGTTAACTGGCTGGTGACAACTGATAAAATCCTCTGACTGAATGGTCATACCCAAAAATAGTAAATAATGGTTTTGTATTTTTGTATTGTTTTATATTGTCCTACTGTTTTTACTTATTACTTTCACTTTTTCACTTTTACGTTTTTTTTTTTTTTTACAGTAGAAATCGATTCTACCATCTTATGGTCAGAAATGGCAGTCATTAAACCTCTGTATATCTAACTTACTGGAAATTGACATCTTTATATCTTCTTATAGGTTCAGACTGAGAGAGAGAGAGAGAGAGAGAGAGAGAGAGAGAGAGAATTCAGCGTCATGTCTATAATAAAATGCAGCTCTAATAAAATGTTTTTCTGTCTAGATCAATTATTTAACAAGACTATACTTGTTTCTTCATACCTTTGTTACTTCTCCTTAGGCTTTTCTTGATCTTTTGCTTTAGAGCAACTCAAGCTGAACTCCTTACACTTTCACTGCACTCGCTGGCTCAGTATGAAAGCTCTGCCCCTTTCTCTTCCTGTTCTAGTCTAAGAGGCTTCATATTAACTTTAGTATGTTGTTGATTTTAGTATGTTGCTGTTGTTGAATTTAAACCTCACTAATTTAAAACGTCTACTTTTTCCTCTACAGTGTATAATTAATACCATGAAGAACCTGGTGCAAGGTCCACATTCTGTGTTGAGGACACTGGAGACTGGTGTTAAGTTTCTAAATTCAATGTTGATGTTCAGAAGTCAGGAGGCAGAAATGTGGTTAGAATTAGGAAGCCTGAGTCCCATAGGCTGCAGTACAGCACTGATTTTTATATAAACTGAACAATAGATTCAGACTGCAGACTAAAGAGTAAAGGTGACATTGTAACCATGTACATAAATAGTAGGTCTTATTTCTTTATTTCTTTGCTTATTTCTGTCTTTATTTAGATATTTAGTTAGTTAGTAAGTTCAGGTAGTAGTTCCCAGCATTATGGACACTTTGAGATGAAGCTGTTCCTTTACCTTTTCTTCTATGGCAGATGTTCTTCCCCATACATGTGCAAATTCTGCCCCATTGTGGAGGAACCAAGTAAAGTCAGTATTATGCTCTTAGAGTGCAATTACTGTAGAATTTTTACTGTAGAAGTGTGCAGGCCTCAGGAATTAATCCTTAACTATTTATTTATTTATTTTTCACTTTTTCACAAAACTGGGGTTCTGGAGTAGACAAACAGACACAGAATCCTACGTCCTGTCTTAACTTCCAGGAGTGAAAGTCAAGAATGTCCACCACAGTCACCTTCCTTCCGGCCACCTGCTCCTGTGTGCTCTTACTCTGATGGATGGCTGTAGATGTAACTGTAGATGTAGCAGCCTGGTTCCTGTACTCAATTCACCTATTTAGTGTAATTTTTTTAATTTACACTTTTTAAAATTAGTTTTCAACCAGGAAAACTCCACTGCTTTCACTTTGTTATTCTACACCCAGTCACACCGTGCATTTATCAGACAGCAGGTCTGACTGGAAATATCGGCTAAGCATCATTGTATATACATAAGTAGAAAATGGACCAAGCCTCAAAAGGGATTATGTACAGCTTTGTGTGGGAAAGTAAGGAAAGGTAACATCATGCACTACTAGTTAAAAAGAAAGATTTGCTTTCCATTATTAGGGCTTAGATTTTGGGATGGACAGTACAGAGGTGGACAGTAATGAAGTTACGAGTACTGTACCTAAGTACACTTTTTGAGTATCTGTACTTGAGTATTATTTTTTTCTGGAAACTTGTTACTTTAACTTCACTACATTTGAAAGACAAATATTGTACTTTTTACTAATGTTTTTTTTTATTTTTTATGTATTTGTTTGCATAGTTGCCATAGCTTTGCATATACACCACCAACACATCGGCAATGATGTCAGTTAACACGCAAAAACGTATGCTGCGTCCAAATTCTCATACTATCTGTCCAAAATAGTATTCGAAAATAGAATTAGTATGCCCCAAATCGTAGTATGCTGAAAAGAGTATTCCAAAAAAATTCTCAGATGGTCCTCTACTTCTGGGAGAAATTCAAAGTGCAGAACGATGCACAGTCTAACGGGTAATATTTGCCCACAACTAATGGTTTGAAATTTTTTGTTTTGATGGCAAATAAGTCTCTCTGTTTTGCTCTTTGTTAAAGCTGTGTTGCTGTTGGACAGTTATACAGCTACAGTTGTGTAGCTGGGTTTTAAAGCAGGTTGGATTTTTTTTTCTGATCAGTCTGCGTTTACAGACCACTTGATTCAAATGTCCATGAATGGATACATGTAAATGTGTACTTATTTGTAGGGGGTGGTAGGAGTGTTAAATAAAAAAAAAATAAATAAAATGATTATATCTTTTTTGTCAATTCAGTTGTTTAATTTCTATTGGTTTTGTAACATTCTAAAAGCTCTTAATTCCACAGATACTACAAACTGGTTAGTATATTCACTAGGCTGCTACAAAAGGTACTGTAAGTATTGCATACAACAATGCAACAATAACTGACATTTACTTTGATACTTAAGAGCGTTTAAAAACAAGTACTTCTGTACTTTTACATAAGTAAAAATCTGTCTTTACAACTTTTACTTGTAATATAGTAATGTTTGACCAGTAGTATCTGTACTTTCACTCAAGTAAGGAAGTCGTGTACTTCGTCCACCTCTGGATATGTATAATAAATAATCCCGTCTATACGTATACACATAAATTCTGTTGTATTTTTAATGTTTTATTTAGACATGTAACCAACCTTTGTACATATTACTCCATGATTTGTCACAGGGGCGTCTAATCTAGCCCCGAATGTTTTATCCCAAATTTTGCCAACGGAGTGTAGAGGAATTAAGTAAATTTTGATCGGTTTAGTTGAGCACTGTTGCCGTTTACTGTAGGCGATTTTGAATCTCTCTCCACAAGCGTGTGCACACACACACACACACACACACACACACACACATGCAATACGTGTGCGCTTGAATATGATCTAGAACTGGTCTAGCGATACTTATCGCGACTATCGTGAAACCTATCAGTCTGCACAGCGCCGCTTTAATTCGAACACACCTGTACACACACTCACACACCACGTGACTAAAACACACACCTGTACACACACTCACACACCACGTGACTAAAACACACACCTGTACACACACTCACACACCACGTGACTAAAACACACACCTGTACACACACTCACACACCACGTGACTAAAACACACACCTGTACACACACTCACACACCACGTGACTAAAACACACACCTGTACACACTCACACACCACATGACTAAAACACACACCTGTACACACTCACTCTAATTCCCTAATTGTTTTGTCCAGTTCAGCGCTTGTCTGTTTGAGCAGTGTTTTCTCCTGAAGCTCTTCATCTCTTAGTTCTTATTATTTCCACCAGTAAATAAGGTAGACGGTAGAAGGGAAGCTATCCTGTCTATTGTTGTTTTTTAACATCTCCTGCATGGTGGATGCAGTTGGGAAAGAGGCATGAAAAACCCTGAGCTCTGTTTTCAACTTCTTGCTTCACACTTGGTCCGCTGTGGTGACCCCTCACACATGTAGGGAGCAGCCGAAAGATTATTGTTATAATTACACACTGTACCATGCGCACACACACACACACACACACACACAAACAGATGGTGACAATAACGTTGTTTCAGTTTTGAGGGATCTATCAGCATACAACATTACTAATAAAATGGATAGTTATTAGATGAGGAGCCTGAGTTTAAAACTATGAAGTTATTGTTTAAGGCAGGATACTTCATGTACTATTCAATTTTGAGATTTTGTTCTATTTTCCTTCCATGTCTTCTTTTGCTCTAATGAAAAGGAAACTTCCAAAATACACATTAAGGTGTTTGTATTAAACCTACTACCCTCGTCTGTTTGCTTATTCTATCTGCATATTTAAACATAGCATAACAAAGGGAAAAGACCCTTGATGTAAGCAATTAACTAATAAATTGGGGAAATTCTGTGATTATATGCTTTATTTATTTTGTTTATCCTATTCATCTGCAATGCCTTGTGTCAAATGGATGCAAATGAGTGTATTTTAATTACTTAATGCCTGATTTGCATATCAATGTGGCGATTCTGATGACATTATTAATTTTAGTGCATTCAGCTGTCGTTTCTCCATTCATTTATGCCCATGATATATTGTCTTTGCTAAACTTTAGCTAACTTATTACATGGTAGCTCATGAGTCATGGATGTTAGAAAGAAAAATTGCCTTTAATTAATAGGATAATTAGCTGTAAATTCAAGGCACAGGTAGCTTAGTCTTTTGTTTATTACGACTCACCTCCACACCAATACAAACACAACTGCAAAGGGAGGGAGGGTTTCACTTTCGCAGCTCTCTGCCTGTCTGTGATGTGCCGATCAATGTGCGCAAACAGAAACACACACACACACATATACATATATTAATTTATTTTATTCTCCTGTGGAGAAGACTACCATTCAGAATGACTGTATGGATTGTATCACAGAACAATTATACAGCATGATATATAATCAAATCAAATGATGGGAACATCACACACGATTAAAAATCTAAATATTAATACACAATAAACCAGGACTGAAATCACACAGACACTCTTTAGCTAAAATACACGTTAAACTTTTATATAAAAAAGTGTGATAGATGTTAAAACCACTTTGTACTTTACATGGATGGGGTGTAATGTATTATTCAGCCCTCTGTTTCTCTTTCTGTTTCTTCTTAAGCAGCTCACTTCAAGTTTTCGTATGTAATCTTTCCCAGCTCTTCTCTTCTATGATAGCTAAAACAAATTCATGACAGGAAGTAGACTGACTGTATTCTTTATGATAGATGAGAAAAAAGGTACATTTTTTATTCATAAAATGTTGATGTACAATGTAAACATAGTCAAAATTTCATTTACCGCAGTAATTACAGTCCATGTTTTAATGATTCCACATTTCCATATCACTGTGATTTAGTCCACAGCAGCGGCCATTTACACTGAAGTGATAATAAACGTAGACTCATCTTTGATTAGTGGGTTAAGGATGTGTGATACAGGGCAGCCAATCGGAACAGAGATTTTGTTTGTAATAAAGCTAAGACATTTTAAGTGGAAATTAAATAGAAATACATATGAGGACTATGAGTAACATGCTAAAAAAAATCTCCTAATCAGTTAATTAGAAATACAATAATGTTTAAAATATTAACATCATGTACTAGTAATTGTTTTCTTTTATCACTTCTTCTAGCAAGATACTCAGCTCTAGCAGTAGAGTCGGTGATTCTTTCGCAACTTAGTGGTATATAAAATAAATTTATTTAAAATAAAATACTAAATAATTACACACATACATACTTATATAAATTTATTCATACACTATATACACAATTAAATGTACAATTAAATATATACATCATTGATAAATAAATATTTTCACAAATACATTTTTCTAATAAAATTGTACAAAATATAAACAAAGCATCAGTCTCATTGAGATGATAAACAGGAAAGCCATATATTCCAACATGCAAAATTTATTTTGCAAAAGGTTTCCTAAGTTGATAAAGTCTGACAAACCTTCTAGATTTTTCCACGATTCACAGAAATGTTGCTCTATGATGATATTTTTTCCTTTAATTATTTTCAGCATAAAACTCACAGAATGGTCTCTTACAGACGGTTGCCGTAAAATGAAAAAAATTGGAATTTGTTTTTCTAGTATAGTACAAAAACTATTCATGCAAATGCTCTTCAGTTTTAATCAATAATGTTAAATACTTTGTAAAATTATGTAAAATATTGCAAAATAGAAAGATTAAAGGATGTACATAAACTTTACCCAAGTTTTTATAATGTAGTTCTGATAATGTTCAGATCATCACTCCACATTATTTATATTGACAGAAAGCAGCAGTGACCATCTTACTGCTAATCATAAGTGGCTGAATCTGCAATTAATTTGTGAGTGTGCTGGACTCTTATAGGCAACTGGACAATCCATCTTGATTTTTAAAAATCCTGTTGTTTTAAGAATTATTGGTTATTAGGTTTCCCCTGCAGGGTTTCCATAGAAAAAAAACAAACAAAGAAACAAAACAAACTGTTTAACCCTCTGTGATGTCCACCATCACTCATATGCCTCATTTCTGACCAGGTGAGTCTCTGCAGCTTTATAAACTCTGTTACTCACTGAAACAAATCTTTAAATTTCTTAGAGATTCCCTTCGATGCCTCTCCTTTTAGAGCAGCTCTCTCTTGTTCTGAGCTTTTTCTGACCGTTTTCTCATAAACCTCTTCAAGCACACTGTGAGTATCTGTGAGATCTGAAAGTTTCTGTTTAAGAATCTCCAGCTCTCTGTTCTTCTCCTCCATCTGTCTGCTGAAATCTTCCTGCATCTTTGTTTTTGAGGACAAAATATTTCTCTGGAGTTCAGGCAGGATGAGTTTCATGAGCTTTCTCTCTGCCTCCATCATGGCCTCTCCTTCATACACCTCCCTGATCTCCTCCATCTCCTGTTTGTGTCTCTCCTCCATCTCTCTCCTCTCCCTCTCTCTCTTTTCTTTTAGTTTCTTCACCTTCTCTTCCATTTCTGCCCTTCGCTCTACCTCTCGTTTCAGCTCCTTCTCAAGTTCTTTCTTTTTCTCTTCATCCCTCTCTTCTTTCATCTTTCTCTCCAGTTCAGTTGTTCGGTCATCAAGTTGTCTGATGTCTCCTTCATGATCCTGGATCACTCCCTCTATCTTTCTCAGAGAGTCCTGCATCTCCTTCTTTATTGTTTCTTTCATGTCCATCTCCTCTCTCTTTCTTTTCTCTTCTCTTTCCTTCAGGATCTTTGTCTCCATGGCTCTAATCTGAGATTCTGTCTCCAGGTAGATGTCACTGCTGTAGAATTTCTCTCTACTTCCTTCCACCATCTTCTCTATCTTCTCCAGCAGTTCTGAGACCTGAGAACCATCTCCACTCTCCTTAATGTTGAGACAGTGAAACCTGTTCCCACATTTCTCTACAAGTCTCTGGACCTCCTGGTCTCCTGATTGGATAAACTCCTCAACGTTCTTCTTCTGAAGTTCATCAGTAACACTGAATATGATCATGGTGTTTCTCCAACATCTCTCTCCAAAGATCTCCTCCATTTTCTCCAGCATCCCTCTCTCCTCTCCTGTAGGCTGCTTTACAGGTATGACCAGGAGGAAGGCGTGGGGTCCTGGAGCAGACAGATGGACACAGAGTCCCACGTCCTGTCTCAGCTTCTCCAGAGAGAGTTCAGGACAGAACCAGTCAGGAGTGTCCACCACAGTCACCTTCCTCCCAGTCACCTCCCCCTGTGTGCTCTCACTCTGCTGGGTGACTGTAGATGTAGATGTAGATGTAGCAGCCTGGTTCCTCTCCTCTCTGCCCAGGATGATGTTTCCTGATGCACTCTTTCCAGATCCCGTCCTCCCCAGCAGCACCAGCCTCAGTTCTGCTACAGGAACCGACACTGGAGAATGAGGACTAGACGATTCTCCACCCACTGAAAATGAACAAGAATGAATCATTTAATACAGAATCACTTACTGCATTATGGTGATTATGCTGTTCTATGGAGTATGGAGTCCTACTGCATTTATGTAACTCATATTCAAATTCCTCATCATGTTAATGTCACTTTGATGGAGGAAAGAGTAATGCCATCCTTCCTTTTCCAACAACAACGGCAAACTCACGATAGGGGAAATGCTTTTCTGTCACACTGATCAGAATCATGAGATATTTAGCAGAATTTTCATTTTTGCCTATTAGATATGTTTTTATTACCCCTGCCTTTCGCCCTATGTGCGCTGGGATAGGCTCCAGCAGACCCCCGTGACCCTAATTAGGAATAAAGTGGGTATAGAAAATGGATGGATGGATATGTTTTCATTATTTCTTTTTGTCTATGTTTTATATCAGCTTTACAATATTGATATTTTGACTGTAATTAAAATATAAACTTAAATGCCTAAATCTGTCTGCTGTCTCTCTTTATACTTGTTTCTTTTACCCTCAAACTCCAACTTAGTTACACACTAAACATACAACAATCATTAATCACTGACATGTTGGACGTCCTCCCTCCACACTGTTTCTTCTCCTGATTGGTGCTGAGTCCTGAGTCTCTCCACTCACTAGGAAACATCAGAAGCAGTCAGAATGAGAAAGACATTCTACAGAAGTTAGACAGATGAGATCATGAAAGTTGTCTTATACACTATAACTAACCCCTGTCACTGTTTAAATTACACTTCCTTATAATATCTGAAGAGTTGCACTATTAAGGATCATTACAGTATATTTTATGTGTGAATATATTAAGTGAATTTTTTCCATTTGGAAACAGTGACCTTCTGAGAAGTATCTTATAATTGCCAAATTGCCAAATTACTCACTATGTGGAGGTAACAACTCCTTGCTGTTTCTTCTCCTGATGGGGGCTGATGATTCTGGATCTATTTGTTCCTGCAGCTGCTTTGTTTTCTCTTCTAAAAGTCTGTCTTTCTCCTGAACCTGTTTGTCTCTTTCCATTAGCTGTGTCTCTCTCTCAGTTAGAAGACTCTCTTTCTCTTCAAGCTCTTTGTTTTTTTCTGCTAACTTAGTTTTCTGTTGCTCCACGACGATCATCTCCTGTAGTTGTCTCTGATTGTCCTGCAGCTCCTGTCCCAGTGTCTCCAGTTGTCTCTCATTGTCCTTCAACTGTGTCTGATTCTCTTCTAACATTATATTTGTTGTTCTTAATTTTTCTTCTATCTCTCTGAGCTGTTTCTCCTTCTCCTCCAGTTTCTTGTCCTTCTTCTGAAGTGTTTGTGTATTTTCTGTCAGCAGTTTGTTCAGATTCTCTAGTTGTGTGTTTTTCTCCTCCATGTGCCTCTGACTGTCTTCTAATTCCTTCATTGTTTTGTCCAGTTCAGCTCTTGTCTGTTTGAGCAGTGTCTCCTTCTCTTCCAGTGTCTCATCTTTCATCAGCATTCTTTGTATATTTTCTGTCAGAAGTCTGTCTTTCTCCTGAAGCTGTTCATCTTTTTCTATTAGTTTGTTTTTACTGGTTTCCAGTTCTTTCACTACACTCTCCAGTTGTCTCTCTTTGTCTTTCAGCTGTGTCTGATTCCTTTCTAACACCATATTCGATTTTCTCAATTCTTCTTCTATCTCTCTGACCTGTGTCTCCTTCTCTTCCAGTGTCTTGTCCTTCTTCTGCAGTGTTTGTGTATTTTCTGTCAGAAGTCTGTCTTTCTCCTGAACCTGTTTGTCTCTTT